>NC_141538.1:21990000-22141000 GCF_021556685.1 Rattus norvegicus | reverse complement strand
CTGGTGGAAGTACTGCTTTCCCAGTGTAAATTTAGTAGGCAAGAGCCAGCCTGTGCACTTGGAAGTGTGCTGAAAACGTCATTTAGGGCCAAGGGATGGTTTTGTGGCTAAAGCTACATCTCCCACGAATAGTTTCCATTAAGTATGTAGAGTGCATGGATTAAAGTTAGTGCTTTAAAAATTAAAATTCACGATTTGGTAACTAAGGCCTTTAATCCCAGCAGAGGCAGGTGGGTCTCTAGTGTCAAGACCAGCTTGGTCTAGATAGTTTACACCAGCCAGGACAGTCTCAGAAAACTATTTGGGAATAGGTACTTCATTTAGAGACTTGGATCTAAGGATAGGCCAACCAGATAGTAACTGAATCATTGATTCTGTGAATCTTGTATGAATGAGTTAAAGGCAGAAATTAACTTGCTCTGATTGAGGGCACTTCATTGCAGTCTCATATTTCTGCATCCGACATTGCCGGGACTTTATGTGTATGGTTTATGGGTGTAAATAAAACAGGCAAAAGGCTGTTGAGTGGAAAGCATTAGCTTCAGAGTCAAATTCCAAATTTAGGTTCTTCGATCAGAAGGCCAGATCAAATTACAAGACTTCTATGACTAAATTCTTAAGTGTCTTAGGATACGAATAGTACCTGCCTCAAAAGTGAATGTGGGTATTTTTTGTTCTGCCTGAGACACACTTTCCAGTGAAGCCAAGATTCACTTGGTGTGGGCATGAATTTCCAGAGGTTATGCTAGCCTATGGTATTAGTTACTTGGAAGGATTCTTTGAGAAATCTGAGACCTCAGCTGCGAGGTTTTTAACTGGTTCATGCTCAGTGGAAAGTGACAAATTAATTGGAGAGCATGGCACAAATGAGGTTTTCACCTTTTGAAACTAAGAAATGAGTCTGCTTGGACTAGCATATTTTAAGTCACACATTAAATGAAATTCCTGCTCATTTTGTTCTATAAACAGTTTACTTTCATATTTTGTAGTTAACATTTTCATTAACATCATACACCCCCCGATTGTGTTGCTAAAATTGTCAATGTGACATTTTCATTAATCTATAGAAATATTTTATATTTTCAGGAACCAAACTCAAAGCCTCCCATGTGCTAGGCAATTGGCTTATTTGTACAAACAGCATGCAGTGTGATTCTACGAGTGTAGACAGCATGTAATGAAAGCTGGGTAGTTTGAATTTGTATCACTTGATGCTGTGAATCTTTGAGTCACTCATACCACTTTGTAGAATAGTTATTCTGAGAGTAAGTTGTTCTTTAAAATGCTGGAACTTACTCTTCGTGCCACTATTTGGTATTGGTTATTCAATATTTTTATTTTCATTCTACTTTCTCTTTTTAGCCCCTTATGTCCCTATTCTCTCTTCTTGGATTAGCCCTGGCTTCCACACATGAGAGACCATGCAGAATTTTTCTCATGGTTTAATATTTTGTCCTCTAGTTCCATCCATGCACAAATTAGAGGATTTTTTAAAGTTTATTTTTCTGGCTAAATACTGGTGTGTGTATAGTCTGTATGTTGGTTGCATATCTGTAGCATATCTTTGTATTTGCAAGTGTAGATATATGCGACAATTTTTAATTTTTATTAAGTGAATGTACCTTAATTCATTCCTCTTAACAGATTTGTAGGCATTTGCTATTCAAAGCACAATTTCAATTAAAATGTTTTTAATAGCATCTTTCCACTTGTATAAAGTGTAAAAAGTATATTCCTAGAAGTCAAATTTCTGAATTTTGGTTGCATTGTAAATGTGTAGACTCAGCTATTAGAATTACGGGGCTGGAAAAGTAGCTCACAATGGGTAAAAGCAATTTGTTGTCAGTCCTGACACCTGAGTTGACTCAGGATCTACAAGGTAGAAAAAACCAGCTCCCACAAGTTTCTGGCCTCCATACTTATAAATAATGCAGTAAAAATTTCAAGTAACCATTTATTAAAGACAAGCATATACTAATTGCTCAGGTATAAACACTTCTGGGAAAATTTAAGAGAAAATTTCAGTAAAACAACCAAAAGGATGCCTTTAAATGACTGAGTGCATCTATGTCCCCACCATCGTCAGTGTGCAAAGGCATTGTTACTTACACAGGGTGGTTCTTTGAGTTCTACTATCTACTTGCCACATCTCCCTGGGACTCCTATTAACTTCAATTTCGTGAACTTCTAAACCGCTGTTTCTTTCGTGTGTAATTTAGAGAACTTTTGTTTTTTGGTTGGTTGGATTTTGATTTTTTGAGGCAGGGTTTTTAAGTAGCCCTGGCTGACCTAGAACTTGAACTCAGAGCTCTGCCTGCCTCTGCCTCTGCCTCCTGAGAGTTGGGGTTAAAGGCATGGACCACCACCACTCAGGCAGAGATTTTTCTCAACTTATCTCACCTATCATTTCTGCTGATTTATTTTTCAACTTCATTATCTTGATTTAAAATTTTGTTGTCGTTGAAAGCTTCAAACATACCAAGAATACTATAGTGGATCTTTATATAGCTTAGCTTTGTAATGGTTTCCGTTACAGCTTAGCTTTAAGGATTGACAGTTGCTGTTGCTTGTGTTTCATGTATGAATCCACTCCCCTCAGAATATTTTGGATCCAATTTCAGTCGTAATGTTTTAGCATATATGCTAGAAGATAACTCTTACTTTTATGGGTATGAGAACTTTGAATGTATGTCTGTGCACCACATGTTGGTGGATCCCTGGAACTGGAGTTGGAGATGGTTTTAAGCTGCCAGGAGACTTCTGGCAGTTAAACGAACCCCAACCCTTAGAAAGGGAAAAAGATAAGCCTTTAACAAGATCAAGCTAGCCAAAATTCTGGAGTAGAAAGGGGAGATACTGTCCAGGCCCCATCCTGAACTGAGGAGATGTTGGCAGTTGATAGCTGCTGAGGGAAGGAGAATCACTCTTGACTTGAGAGTGTTTCTTCTGGAAGGTTCCTCATGTTCCAGAGAATGACCCCCATACTCACGCACTAACTGGGTTCAGTGGGTTAGCCAAAAAGGGAAGAAGAAAAAAAAAATCAAGAATAAAAAAAGTAGAGAAAAATTATGATTTGAAAAATCCAGTATAATTATATTAATACGGTGCTACAGATACCCAGAAGTTTTTCTCTTCTAAAACTGAAATTCTGAACCTTAAAATGAATCCACCCATAGCCCCTGGCACCTATCAATTTACTTCCTTTTTCTGTGTATTTGCCATAATGTCATCAAGTTCTATCCATGTCACATGGCAGGAATTTGTCTTTTCAGTGTTTGAGGAAAGTTTTACTGTGTAATTCTGGCTGGCCTCAAACTCGTGGCAATCCTGCCTCGGCCTCTGGAATTGTAAGAGTTAGAAGCTTGTGGCCCATACCTGACTTTTGTAATGCTAGGGAACTATGTAAGTGTGCACCCCACTCTCTTTCTCCATTCCTCTGGTTTATTTGGGTTGCACTCACCCCTGCTGATTGTGTCTGATGCTGCAGTGAGCACGAAGGTGCAGACTCATCTCTGAGATAAAGCTTTTCCTACTTTACATGTCAAACAAGAAAGGTTGCCGAATGTATGGTCTTCCTCGTTCTAACTTTTGAGGAATCCATGATGTTTTCCACACTGTTGTGTCATTTTACATTCTTACCAGGTATTCCAACTCTTCTTGTATGGCACTAATACTCGTTTTTGTTTGTTTTGGTCTGGTTTTTCCAGACAGGGCTTCTCTGTTTAGCTCTGGTTGCTGTGGAACTTGCAGCCACTCTGTAGGTTGTTTCTTCCTTTTGCTTTCTGTTAATTTAATTATTTTGTTTTCCCTTTGTTTCTGTTTTACGAGCCAGGACCTTGTATAGCCCGGACTGGTCTCAGCTTGCTAGATAGCGAAGGCTGGCCTTTAACAACTGCTGCTCTTCCTGCCTCAGCCTTCAGAGTGCTGGGGATTATAGATTATAAGTCAATAAAAGCCTTAGTCGTTGACTTCTTGTGTATGAAAGGACTCTGCCTTTGGTGTCATAACTAGTAAATCAGGGAATATTTTTATGCAGCTTTTCCATAGTGTCGTATGCCTTGCAGTTGTGTTAGTAACACAGTAAACTAAGGAAAATAATCATTTAAACTTAGAATATCAAAATGATTTGGGAAAAATCATGATTAGTCCATGGCCTGTAAAATTCTTATGAAAACATGAAAGTGTCTCCTTCTGTTCCTTTAGTTGTAAGGGGGAATAAGAAAAAAATAAAAAGTTAATATTTAGTATGCTGTTATCTAAAACAACATTTAGGAAATACCCTATTTATAAAGATTCTGTGGCTGGGGAGATGGTTTAGTTTAAGTAAACTGTTAAAGAGGACTTGCTCCACTTAAAGAGGACCAGGGTTTGGTTCCCAGCATCCACGTGGTTATTAACTCCAGTTCCTAAGGGCAGAGCACCGAGTCTGTGACATGTTCGTCATTTCTGTTTTAATTATAGTTGTCCCCTGGTACCAATGGGGGATAGCTTCTGAAATTCAGCAAGTACCAGCATCTACAGCTATTTAAGTCCTCTAGAGAGTGCTGCATTGTTTGAATTAAACATTCATTCCTTCTCATATATTTTAAATCAATACTAGATCATTTGTAACACCTAATAAAATAGAAGTGCTATAAAAATAGCTGTGATATTCTGTTATTTAGGGAGTAAAGATAGGAAAAAGTCTATGCACATTCGGTACGTATGCAGTGTTTTGGTTTCAATCTGCAGTTGTTCGAGTTCACAGCTGTAGAACCCACAGATATATGGAGTCAACTGGACTTTACTCATTCTTGTTTGCCTCTGTTACTCACATTGCACATGTAGAGCCTCCTGGATGTCGGCAGGGCCAGCATGTTTGTGGTTAACTATTTAATATATTACACCACTTAGGACTGATTTAAATTTTGCTCCCAGAATTATCTCTTGTTTCTCTGATGTATTCCCGTCTTTGTTGGCTGATCCCCTGTTCTGACTGTACCTTTGTAATGACTTGGAAACAAAGAAGCCTCACAACTCCACACTTTGCTGGCCCTGCTTGCCTCTGTAGGAAGTGGGTAGCAGATGTGCGTGGACCTATTATCTGCGAAAGAGGTGACATGATCTATTTGTGCACACTGCTTGCTTGAACTAAATAACTAGCAGTAATGGTGGTCCTTTACTCAGTGTGCTGGCTGTTCTTGGTTGTCAACTGGAATGCACTAACTAAAAACCAAGTGGCTGGATACACTTGTTTATTTAATCTGGATCTTTTGAGGGGAAGACTCTCCTCTAATCCAGGCCACACATTCTGTTGGCAACCTACATAAAGGACATAAAAAAAGGTTTTGATCTTTGCCTGCTTGCCCTCACTTTTACAAGCAAATCTATTTCTTGCTATATATTTATATAATCCGTTAACTTCCGTTCCTCTAGGGAGCCCTTACCAGTACACTCCCAATTAATACAGTATAGTGATGCTTGGAGAAATAGTATAATTTACTCAAACTGTCATAACTGAGAGGTTTTAGGATTATCTCTTACTTATCTGGGGCAATTGGTTCTTTATTTTGGTTGCAATTTCATATATATTAAATTTTATTTATACTTAAAGATTGTATTTTAGGGCTGGAGAGATGGCTTAGTGATTAAGAGCACTGTGCTCTGCAGAGAATCTGGGTTTGGTTTCTAGTATCCATGTGGGCTTACAGCCCATTGTTAACTCTAGTTCTAGGGAAACCAGCTCCTTCTCCTGTCTTCCTTAGGCTCTAAGCACACAAAGAGCACATACATACATACATACATACATACATACATACATACATACATACATACTGGCAAAACACTTATACACATAAAAATTAATCTTTTTTCAAAGAATTGCATTTTGCTGGGAATGGTGGCTCTAGGAGGCAAAGGCAAGTGGATCTCTGTGAGTTCAAGGCCCACCTGGCCTACAGAGTTAGTTCCAAGGCTACACAAAGAAACTCTGTCTCAGTAAATTAAATAAATAAATAGGTAAATAAATAAAATTGAGTGTTTATGGATACAGTTGGACTCTTCCCTGTTCCTATATAGATAGACCTGCTTTTCCCAGAGACTACTCTGTGTGAACTTCTCTTTCAAGGCCTCACAAGAATGTGCCTGCACCACAGGAGAACACTCCTGCAGTGAGGAGCTTCGATCCTCATGGAAGCTTCAATCATACTTCCTAGTGGCCATGCAGTGCTGTAGATGCTTTCCTTTGTCGAGGCCAGGTCCCACAGCATAGCTCTTTGTTCTGTTTTACAGTATGAGAACTGATCCCAGCATCTCGCATAGGCTACACAAGTGCTGGGCCTCCATGGGTCGTTCCCTAACCTGCATTCATTCTGCTAGTTTCTAAATGAACGACCCAGTTTTGCCTTCTTCCAACGCCTCCGTTTTGAGCCCTACTTCTACTCAAAGATCAGGAAGAGCAGCCAAAGATCAGGAAGTGCAGTTTCCACTACGGTTGTTGGGCGTACTGGACCACTCTCATCCTGTCTTCCTTTGCTCCGCCTACATTCAGTTTTTGCATTCTAGAAAGACGTGAAACTCGCCCACCAATCTGTTTCTATCTTCTTTTTGCCAGAGCTTTATTTCTTGGTTTCTCTGCATGCCATTTCAATGTGTATAATCACGAGCTGAAAGTTAATTGATTCTTAAAGCTCCTCAAGCATTGTTTCTGTATAATGTATATAGTTTTCTAGGATACTTTTTACTGAAAAAACACAGTGTGTCACCACCATGAGGCTCCTGGGCCAGACTCTGTATTAGACTGTCAATCCCAAACACACTTTCCTGGCTGTGTCTCCAGTTATTATGCGTCTTAAGTTACTTATTAATTTTTTTCCCCTAACTTTTCAAGACTGGGTTTCTCTGTGTAACCTCGCTGTCCTGGAACTCTATAGACAAGGCTGGCCTTGAACTCAGAGACCTCCCTGCCTCCGCCTCCCAAAGGTGTGTGCCACCACTGCAGGCTATTCATTACTCTTCTTGAACCTCACTTTTCTTATCTGGAAAATAAGAAAAGGACCTCTTCAAACTGACTGAAAATAGGGTGAATTAACTTTTTAAGTATTCTTAAGACACAGCCTGGCACAGAACATAAGATATATAACTATTTGAAATGAATTAATCTAAATTCCAGGAAATGAAACACATTTGAAAATGTGACTCCTTGAATTTCTTCTCTCATTCACATGTAGTGTAGAGTTCCCCCAATGCAAGGAGGTTATTTATTTATTTATTTTTACCAATTAGAAACCAGCCAGGTTTAGAGGTAACTGCTTTTCTAGCTACGTAGGTACTTAAACAAAAATAAATTTGTTACAACTTTTGTATGCCCCTGTGTGACCCTGACAAGACATTTAGGAGTCTTAATAGACACTGAAATGATGGTGAAGAGATGGCTCAGTGGTTAAGAGCACTAACTGCTCTTCCAGAGGTCCTGAGTTCAAGTCCCAGAAACTACATGGTGGCTCACAACCCTCTATAATGGGATCTGCTGCCTTCTGGTGTATTTGAAGAGAGTTGCAGTTTACTTATATACATAAAATAAATACATAAATCTTAAAAAAAAAAAAAAGAAACTGAAATGACTTCACCATATATCCAAGAAAGAAGCCATGAGAGACAACAGAGAAAGGAGACACTCATGAAACAATTCCCAAATGTCTGTTTTCTTTCATGTTTATTTATCATTGCCTCTTCACATTATTCATGCCACAGCTTGAGAAAAGTTAAGAATTCGTCTATTTAAAGCTCAACAAAAAGAAGTTAAGACATTTAGCAAAAAATATGCTAGCAAAACTATAAAAAATACTTTTGGCAGAGTCTCACTATATAAGTCAGTCTGACCTGGAACTAACTCACTATTCTCCTGCCTCAGACTCCTGAATGCTGGGATTTTAGGTATACACCACTATGCCTGGTGTCAAACTGCAAGTTTTGAAAAACAAAACAAAACCAAGAAAAGCATATTGAGGTTATAGCTCTAGAAATGTCAAGTTTTTAAAAGCTTCTGTCTTTCACTTATATTCCCTTAAGGTTTAACACATTATTTATGGTCAAGTCTCAAGTGTTTTCATTTCTGAAAAGACTCAGCACTGGTAGTTTAAATCTTTTTCAAAGATAAAAGCCATTAGGTTTCACAAAAGAAATGAGGAACAATAAGTGTTTTCTCTTCAAATTGAGAAAGGAGATATAGACTAGTGTTAAAAAACCATGAGTGCTATTTCTCATAATCCATTCAATGGTGGCCTTTGAAGTCTCTTATAATCAGGCTTCGACCAATCGGGAGATAGTCTTCTCCTGCTGCCTTTGGATCAAGATATAGAACTCTCAGCTCCTTCTCTAGCACCATGTCTGCCTGGAAGCCGCCATGCTTCCCACCATGATGAAATAGATTGAACTTCTGAAACTGTAAGCCAGACTCAATTAAAGGTTTTCATTTACAGGAGTTGCCATGGTCACAGCAGTGAAATTCTAACAAAGAGCACATGTTTCTTGAATATTTCTTAATGCTTTTAGTTTGGAACCACCTCAACTCACATAAACTCAGAAGAACGGTCCCCTGTTGTTTTTGTTAATTGACTTATCTTTTGGATATGTTGCCAATGTGATGCCCTGTCAGCCCCAAACATTCGTACTCATGTGTTGCTTACCCATGGAGGCACATTCTGAAAGCTGTACTGGAGTTGGTTATTGTGCAAACATTACAGTGTGTATCACACACCCCTGTGGAGGCCACCTCGGTCATTCCACATGGCTTTCTGGTGCAATCAAAAGACTTGTAGGGGAGCTGGAGAGATCACAGAAGCTACACAAATACTTCAAGATGGAATGATAGATTCTGAATGAACGCTGAATCACCAAAGAAATCAGGAAGTAAAATTTTAAGTTCTCAGAATCAAATGAAAACAAAAGCACAATTTACTATAACCCCTAGGACATAGATAAGGCCACTTTAAGAGGAATTTATAGGAAAGGATGATCATATTAAAAAGTCAGATTTTAAATAAATAATATAGTGTTATGCTTTAGGAGCCTGGGAAAATAAGAGTCAGAGTGGGAGTAACTCAGTGATGGGAGGCTTACTTAACATGTGTGTATCCTACATTCAACTTCCAGCACTGTAAAAACAAACAAAATCATGCCAGATCCAGACCCCAAAGCAGTAGGCAGCAACAAGTAACAGAGAAATAGGGATAGGGGTGAAAATTAAGAACAAGGAGACTAAAAGAAAATCAGCCAGAGAGTCATGTCTTTGAGTAAATAAACAAGACTGATAAGCCCTGCTAACCAAGAGAAAAAGAAAGGAGAAACCCAAATTTATAATACAAGAGGTGAAAACAGCTACTTAACTAGAGTCCAGTGACATCTAGATAATCATTATGGAATAATGTAAAAACTTATATTCCCCAATCTTGCAAAATACAGAAGAAATGAATTGTGTCATATATGGATATGACCTACCAAACTTAAGAGGCTATAAGCAATTTGAATATATTTTTAACAAGCAGTGAGGTTAAAACAGTAATCGGCTCTTAACAAAGAAAAGTTCATAACTGAATAAATTCATTTCTGTATTCTATTTTTAAAAAAAAGTCAACCAACTGTAAACCATATAACAGAAAGGGAAGGGACACTGTGAGACTCACTTACAAAGTTAACATTTCCCTGATACCAAAACAAAGACGCAAACCTGTAGACCAACTTCTCTAATTCGTATAGACAGAAAAATTCTCAATAAAAGTCTTGCAAACTGGATTGAATAGCATCACACATCATGGCCAGGTTGGTTTCATTATAGCATGAGACAAGGATGGTTCAACATCTGCAAATTGATAAATGATACATAAAATAGACTAAAGGGCATAAGTCATATTGTATGACCAACTCAACCAGTGGAGAAAGGACCCTTATACATTCAGCATTCTACATGGTAAAGTACCTAAAAAAAAAACTAGAAATAGAAGGAACACACCTTAGCATAATAAAACCAATATACACCAAACCTATAGCCAGCAGTATACTAAACAGTGAAAACTTAAAGCATCTCCTATAGGGCTGGAGAGATGGCTCAGTGGTTAAGAGCCCCGACTGCTCTTCCAGAGGTCCTGAGTTCAATTCCCAGCAACCACATGGTGGCTCACAACCATCTGTAAAGAGATCTGATGCCCTCTTCTGGTGTATCTGAAGACAGTTACAGTGTACTTATATATAATAAATGAATAAATCTTTAAAAAAAAAAAAAGCATCTCCTATAAAACCAGGAACAAGATGAAGATGTCCACTTTGTCTTTATTCAATATAGCATTTTGAGTATTGGCTAGAATAAGAAGAGACAAAAATAGAAAAGATACAGATAGGAAAGGAGGGTTGGAGGAAAGTCTTGCAAACTCTACCACAGGGCATTAAGATCTGATACACCAGATCCCACCCTCCCATCCAATCAATCAATCAGTTAATGAGCTGAATATAAGAATTACAAGTGGCCATGAATGTTTGGAAATTTTCCAATATTCTTATCCTTTAAGGAAATAAAAATGAATACTGCTTTGGAAGCAGAACGGCTATTATTAAGAAAACAAACGGATGATAAAACTTGAGGAGGTGTGAGAAGAGGAACACACATAGAAGCAGCCACTGTGGAAATCAATATGGAGCTCATACAAAACTGAAACGATGACCACCATATGATGTAGTTACACCAGCAGTAGGAAGAGACTCAAAGATTCTGTCAGCATCCACCTTTTACCATTGCACTACTCACAATAGCAAAATATGGAACAATGTCCACCACAAGAAAAATTAGACCAAAAAGTTGTAGTACACATACAGCCATATAAAGAAACTTCGATGTTTGCAGGAAAACGGATGAACCACACGGGACTCCTAACAACTGATTGCAAAGCATGTGTACAGAGTAGCTTCAGAGAGGATAGTGAGGTAGTAGATCAGAAGAGATAGAAACTTTGATGTAGGAGAGGAAGACAAGAGTGGAGCATCCTGAAGGAGGGCTCAAGTCACAGGTGAGGCTCCAGAAGGGAGAGAAGAGGGATACCTGAAGTCTTTTGTTGTTATAATGAGGAAGCCAATACCAAGTATTGCTGGCAAGCCATTTCCCTTTCAGGGTCACTAGAGGTCAGTGGGTTTCTCAAGGATGCTTTACAGAGTCTCTGTAAATAATAGAAAGTATCATACGCAAAGGGAGGGGGTCTAAAGCGAGAAGAGAAAGGAGAAAGTGTGAAAAGATTTAGGGGACAACAGGAGAGAATTGACCCAGAAACAGAAGGCTTATTGAGGTAGTAAACCTTTGAGTTCTTTGTGACAATCTGAGCCATTTTTCTATTTTTTTTTTTTCACTGCCTGGTGAAAAAGGCAACTGCTTAGTGGATCCAGAATGAAGGCTTGCTTAGTCATGTCATGCTGGAAGATATGAAAGTCATTGGAAATATCGCAAGTAGACTGTGTAAATCAGAAATGAAAACAGATGAGTAATGACAAAGTGTGCAGTGACAATAGTAACTGGAGAACATATATATGTATATGTATTTATGTATTTATGTGTATATGTGTGTGTATGTATGTGTGTATGTATGTATGACAGGGCCTAGAATTTCCTTTTTCCAAGGGTGACCTTGAACTCACAACAATCTTTTGGCTTCTGCCTCCTGAGTGCTGGAAGGAATTACAGGTATAAGCCACTATGGCCAGCTCAAACTGAGATGTTATATATCTATACCTTTACCTTTACCTTTATATAAACAACCATTCCACAGGTGCCTAGACATGTACTAAGACTTGGCACTGAAAGTGTGGTTCTGTCTTCAGGACTTTGCTCTGGACTCCCTGCAGTTCTCTTAGTTTCTCCGTTGAAACGATAAGGATGAGACACACAGAATGTAGTGTAGAAGATGGACTGGGTTTACAGTAGAATAAGGTAGAGCATTCTAAAGAGGTGAGGCAACCAAGCCATCAGTTTGTCAACCTACATTTTTCTAGCTAGGTCTATTGACAGTAAATAATATATGCCAACTGATTTTTATTTTAAAATATACGTAGAGTTTAGAATAATTCTAAAGCCCCTGGCACAAACAGGTTTTCCTGAGGGCCGCTTTTCTGTCTAGGTGGGTATCAGGCCAGTTTGATTTGATCCTTACAGGAGGGGTAATGACATGTCTTTGTTCTTTTTCAGAAAAACCATTTACTGAATGTTAAGGGTTCAGTTTCTAGAAGTTGGTTTAGATAATTAATAAATTACTAGTGACCTTCTTGGCAGTTCAAGATGTTCTCCTGTGGCCAGAAACTTCATTCCTCTGGGCAGTAATTAGTAGGCTATGGTTTCACAGGCTGTTGACTACGAGGGAGAGGTCTATGCCAAATGCCCTCCAACCCTTCTACAGTCCACGTGAGACTCTAACAGGTTCTGTTCCTGTTCTGTCTTCCTCCTTCTCCCCTCCTCCCTCCCCTCCCTCCCCTCCCTCTCCTCCCCTCTCTCTTCACCCATTCCTCCCCTCCCCTCCCTTTCCTCCCCTCTCTCTTCACTCATTCCTCCCCTCCCCTCCCTTTCCTCCCCTCTCTCTTCACTCATTCCTCCCCTCCCCTCCCTTTCCTCCTCTCTCTCTTCACTCATTCCTCCCCTCCCCTCCCTTTCCTCCCCTCCCTCTTCACTCATTCCTCCCCTCCCTCCCTCCTTCCTTTCTTCCTTCCTAAGTTGGTGAAGGCTGACTTCCTTTTCTGCCTATTTGTTGAAACAGGTGTCTCACTAAACCTGGTGTTCACCGATTGGCTCTATTGGTTGACCAGCTCCTCCCCAACCCCACCCCTCAGCATTTACATCCAGGCCTAGCTTTTTTACCCCCGGTGTTAAGAGATCAGAGCTCAGGTGCTCGTTCTTGCATGGTGGATGCTTTGCCTTACAGAGTTCCCCAGACCCTTTGTGTTTCTTTTTCTTTTCAAATATATTTGTAATTATTTTTTTGAAAATTTCACACATGTGTATAATGTATTTTGATCATACCTTGATTAAACATCTAACCTTAGACTTCATGCTAAGCTCCTCCTATGTTTTAAGTATATAGTTGATAGGAGTGATGTTACGAGATGTAGTCATGAGAGGGTCTTTCTCTTGTTTTAGTTCTTTGTTATTGTGTTTTTGTTTTTGTTTTTTTACACAGGGTTTCTCTGTGTATCTTTGGCCATCCTGGAACTCATTCTGTAGACCAGGCTGGCTTCAAACTCAGAGATCCAACTGGCCTCCTGAGTAATGGGATTCAAGGCCTGCACCACCATGACCAGCTAAATTACTGAGTCTTTTTTTCTTTTCCGGCATTGAATTACAGTGTTATCTTTTGAGTTATTTCTGTTTTGTTTTGTTTTTCTTTGTTTTTGTTTCACTATGTATCCCTGACTGTCCTGGGACTCACTCTGTAGACCGGGCCTCAAATTCACAAACATCTGCCTGCCTCTCTGCCTTTCAAGTGCTAAGTTTAAAGTGGTGTGTCACCGGGGCTGGTGATTTAGCTCAGTGGTAGAGCGCTTACCTAGGAAGCTCAAGGCCCTGGGTTCGGTCCCCAGCTCCGAAAAAAAGAACCAAAAAAAAAAAAAAAAAAAAAAAAGTGGTGTGTCACCACCACCCCGCTTTACTTATTTATATTTGATTTTGAGATATGATCTTGCTTAGCCAATGCTGAATTAGGACTCCCTTTATAGTTGGACTGACCTTAAATTCCTGGCTCAACCTCGGAACTCCACTCTGGGTCCAGGGATTGCAGGTGTGTGCAACTACAGCAGCCTCTTAGACACAGCAGCCTCTTACACCCAGCAGGCTCTTATACACAAGCCTCTACTCTAAAATTCAAGTCAAAGTCTGCCTGAGAAAGAAAATATGTCACATATAGAATAGTTCAGAAATGCAAATCCACGAAAAAACAAGGAAGTGTGTAAAAAGAGGATTAATGGAAGGACAAATGGATCCCACACACATTTAATTTCAACCAACCTAAATACAATCTGTGGGATGCTTATAACACATGGGTAAATAAAACAAAGGTAATAAATATATCAAGGGGGAGGAGGGAGGAGCTGTGGACACTGTTCTGAAGCATCTGTATTTTACAGGAGGCAGTGTGATGTTACTAAAACATGGGCTTAGATTGGTTGCAAAAGTACATTTTAACCCAGGCAGTCCTTAAAACCCCTCTCTCTCTTTCCTCCTTCCTGTTCATCTTCCTTTCTTCTGTCTTCTAAGGGAACCTCACCTTCAGGCCACGTGGCCCGGGGCTCCCTTTGTAGACTAGGTTGAAGTTGAAAATTGAGATTAAGGCTTGTGCCTCTGAGATACCTGGCTTTTAAAATGTTTTTAAAAGACATGAGCAAAATGTCAGAAAACAGAAATGAAACTTGGTCACAGAATTATCCATTTAAGACAAGAGAAGGCATAGAGAGAAGAGGAAAGGAAACAGAGAACAACTGTGCATGTAGAAACCCCAAAGATGGTAGGGTACATGGGTACCTGGGTTCTCTTACGCACGTACATTGTAAAGGTCCAAGATTCACCGAATATTGATACTCTGGACTCAAATAGTATGTAACCGCAAAGAGTGTTTTATTCTATAGAAGTCCAGCATGCTGGGGTCTACCATCTACAAAGATGGAGAGACCCTGAAGTGAACTCAAATATGAGGATTGGAAACTGTTGCTGGGGAAGTCTGGAAATTGCTGCTAATTCATGGCCTTGCCTCAGGCCAGGTTGTCACCTGAGGCCTGGACTTGCCCAATTCTTGGAAACAGAGATGTAGGTACAGTCCCCTGAGCTGTCAATTTGAAGCCTGTCATGGAGTCAGGCTAGCCCTTCAGTTTTGGGCCATCTTGAATCTTTGAGATATTTCTATAGGCTGGTATAGTTTGAGAATCATCAATTGAACAATGGAAATCCATTCCTTAACAAACTTAACTAAAGCATTGGTTATGCAAGGACCATAAGTCAAAGATAACATCAGTAGCATAAGAGGACTGGTCAGGCAGAGATAAAGGTAGTCAGCCAAGGAGGCCAGTTGAAGAGGGACTCATACCAACCCTGAGGCTGTTCTCTTTCTATTCTTTTGTCTTTTCTTTCTTAGACTCTTCCTGACTTAAGGCCATGGATTCTTTGACCACCCTTGAGTGGTCAATATAGAAAACAACATTCCTCACCTAAGACTGCACAGACTCCTCTCTGCCAGAGGAAAAGCAAGTCTAGGCCTCTTCTGTCTGTAAGACTACTTCTGCCAGGGAGGATAGGAAATCCTGCAGGGCTGTGATGTACTTTTTCATCTCCTGTATATTTGTATCAATCACCATCTGTATGGCCTTGTCATTCTTATCTTGGAGTATTAGGGCTGAGTCACCTACACTAACAACTCTGGCCAGCCCTATGCCAAGGAGAGAACCTAGTAACACATTGGAAATGGCAACCCTTTAATTCAATTATTTAAAGTTACGGTGTGGTTGCAGAGGTTGGAATAGGTTGGGGGTTCCTTATTTTCTTTTTTTTTTTTTTTTTTTTTTTTTTTGGTTCTTTTTTTCGGAGCTGGGGACCGAACCCAGGGCCTTGCGCTTCCTAGGTAAGGGCTCTACCACTGAGCTACATCCCCAGCCCCGGGGGTTCCTTATTTTCAATGCAGAGTCCCCTTGTGGTAAATGACAGTTTGGTGTTATGTCCCAGGCAAGAGGAGTTAAGAAACAGCAGTCAAAGAAGAAAATTTCCCTAACCTAAAGAAAGAGATGCCCATAAACATGCAAGAAGCCTATAGAACTCTAAATAGATTGACCAGAAAAGAAATTCCTCCTATCACATGATAGTCAAAACACCAAACACACAAAACAAAGAAAGGATATTAAAAGCAGTAAGGGGAAAAGGTCAAGTAACATATAAAGGTAGACCTATCAGAATTACACCAGACTTCTCACCAGAGACTATGAAATCCAGAAGATCCTGGGCAGATGTCATATAGACCCTAAGAGAACACAAATGTCAACCCAGGCTACTATATCCAGCAAAATTCTCAATTAACATAGATGGAGAAACCAAGATATTCCATGACAAAACCAAATTTGAAGAATATCTTTTCCCAAATCCAACCCTACAAAGGATAATAGATGGAAAAGTCCAACATAAGGAGGGAAACTACTATTTAGTAAAAGCAAGAAAGTAATTTTGCAATAAAACCAAAAAAAAAGAGAGACACACAAACATAATTCCACCTCTAACAACAAAAATAACAGGAAGCTACAATCACTATTTCTTAATATCTCTTAATATCAATGGACTCAATTCCCCAACAAAAGTCATAGACTAACAGACTGGATACATAATGAGGACCCAGAATTTTGCTGCAAATAGGAAACACACCTCAGAGACAAAGACAGACACTCCCTCAGAGTAAAAGGCTGGAAAATGACTTTCCAAGCAAATGGTCTGAAGAAACAAGCTAGAGTAGCTATTCTAATATTGAATAAAACCTATTTTAAGCGAAAAGTTATCAAAAAAGATAAGGAAGGACATGTTATATTCATCAAAGGAAAAATCCACCAAGATGAACTTTCAATTTTAAATATCTATGCAAGGGCACCTACATTCATAAAAGAAACCTTTAAAGCTCAAAGCACACATTGCACCTCACACAATAATAGTAGGAGATTTCAACACTCCACTCTAATCAATGGACAGATGATGGAAATAGAAATTAAACAGAGACATAGAGAAACTAACAGAACTTATGAATCAAATGGACTTAACAGGCATTTATAGAACATTTCATCCTAAAATAAAAAAAATATAATTTCTTCTCAGCACCTCATGCTACCTTCTCCAGAACTGATCTCACAATCGGTCGCAAAACAGGCCTCAACAGATACAAGAAGATTGAAATAATCCTGTGCCTCCTATCAGATTACCACGGACTAAGGCTGACCTTCAATAACAACAAAAATGACAGAAAGCCCACATATACATGGAGGTTGAACTACGCTCTACTCAATGATAACTTGGTCAAGGAAGAAATAAAGAAAGAAATTAGAGACTTTTTAGAATTTAATGACAAGGAAGGCACAACATACCCAAACTTATGGGACACAATGAAAGCTGTGCTAAGAGGAAAACTTATACCTCAGAATGCCTCCAAAAAGAAACAGGAGACAGCATACATTAGCAGCTTGACAGCACACTGAAAAGCTCTAGAACAAAAAGAAGCAAATACACCCAAGAGGAGTAGAAGGCAGAAAATAATCAAACTCAGGGCTGAAATCAACCCAGTAGAGACAAAAATGACTATACAAAGAATCAACAAAACCAGGAGCTGGTTCTTTGAGAAAATCAACACGATAGATAAATCCTCAGCCAGATTAACCAGAGGGCACAGAGAGAGTATCCAAATTAACAAAATCAGAAATGAAAAGGGAGACATAACAACAAATCTGAGGAAATTCAAAAAAAATCATCAGATCCTAACAAAAGCCTATATTCAACAAAACTGGAAAATCTGGAGGAAATAACAATTTTCTAGACAAATACCAGGTACCAAAGTTAAATCAGGTTCAGATAAACCATCTAAACAGTCCCATAATTCCTAAAGAAATAGAAGCAGTTATTAAAAGTCTCCCAACCAAAAAGAGCCCAGGACCAGATGGGTTTAGTGCAGAATTCTATCAGACCTTCATAGAAGACCTCATACCAATACTATCCAAACTATTCCACAAATTGAAACAGATGGAGCACTACCGAATTCCTTCTATGAAGCCACAATTACTCTTATACCTAAACCACACAAAGACACAACAAAGAAAGAGAACTTCAGACCAATTTCCCTTATGAATATCGACGCAAAAATACTCAATAAAATTCTGGCAAACCGAATCCAAGAGCACATCAAAACAATCATCAACCATGATCAAGTAGGCTTCATCCCAGGCATGCAGGGATGGTTTAATATACGGAAAACAATCAACGTGATCCATTATATAAACAAACTGAAAGAACAAAACCACATGATCATTTCATTAGATGCTGAGAAAGCATTTGACAAAATTCAACACCCCTTCATATAAAAGTCCTGGAAAGAATAGGAATTCAAGGCCCATACCTAAACATAGTAAAAGCCATATACAGCAAACCAGTTGCTAACATTAAACTAAATGGAGAGAAACTTGAAGCAATCCCACTAAAATCAGGGACTAGACAAGGCTGCCCACTCTCTCCCTATGTGTTCAGTGTAGTACTCAAAGTCCTAGCCAGAACAATCAGACAACAAAAGGAGGTCAAAGGGATACAAAGGTAAGGAAGAAGTCAAAATATCACAATTTGCAGATGATATGATAATGTACTTAAGTGATCCCAAAAGTTCCACCAGAGAACTAAACCTGATAAACACCTTCAGCAAAGTGCCTGGGTATAAAATTACTCAAACAAATGAGTGGCCTTCCTCTACTCAAAGGATAAACAGGCAGAGAAAGAAATTAGCAAAATGATGCCCTTCACAATAGTCCCAAATGACATAAAGTACCTCGGTGTGACTCTAACCAAGCAAGTGAAAGATCTCTATGACAAGAACTTCAAGTCTCTGAAGAAAGGAATTGAAGAAGATCTCAGAAGATGGAAAGACCTCCTGTGCTTATGGGTTGGCAGGATTAATATAGTAAAAATGGCTATTTTGCCAAAAGCAATCTACAGATTCAATGCAATCCCCATCAAAATCCAAACTCAATTCTTCACAGAGTTAGAAAGAGCAGTTTGCGTATTCATTTGGAATAACAAAAAACCCAGGATAGCAAAAACTATCCTCAACAATAAAAGAACTTCTGGGGGAATCATCATCCCTGACCTTAAACAGTATTACAGAGCAGTAGTGATAAAAACTGTATGGTATTGGTCAAGGACCTCCACATCATACCAGATACACTGAAACTAATAGAAGAAAAAGTGGGGAAGTGTTGTGGTTTGCCCAGAAGTTACTGTATTTTGATGCTAATTCCACTGCCCCAAGAACAGCTGCCTAGTCAAGGACTCAGAACTCAGGTGACTTCACCAGAACCACCTCCCCATTGAATTTGTAAAGCACAGGTGAGGGGCAGGTACAGGATAGAAGGAGGCCTGTCATTGGAGGAGAAGGAAGGATGGGCAGGAGAGAAGTTTGAAGGAAGAGGAGGAGACTAAGGGAGAGAGGAAGAGACAGGAGGGAGAGAGGGGCAGAGAAGCCGTGGTAGGACAAGATAGCAGGTGATGTAAAGATTCCGCTCTGTGTATCTACAGGTTGTTATTAATGTTCTCAAGGGATGGATGGCACCGGGCTTTGTATGTTTAAGTGGGCAATTATATCTTACCAATTAAGTCAAAGGTTATTGTGTTGTGTGTTCTTTTATGTGAGGGTTTGAGTGTAGGAAAGTGCACGGCTGGGTGTGTTTCCACCAAGATACGTAGCAGATATCTTGGGGCACTGAGGTGTAGACCCAGTGGGATAAAAGACCGACATTGCCGTTTTATTTTTATATTTTTACAACAACAGGGAAGAGTCTCGATCACATCAACACTGGGAAAAATTTACTGAACAGAATACTAGTGGCTTATGCTCTAAGATCAAGAATCAACAAATGGGACCTCATAAAACTGCAAAGCTTCTGTAAGGCAAAGGACACTGTCATTAGGACAAAATGGCAACCAATAGATTCAGAAAAGATCTTTACCAATCCTACAACTGATAGATGGCTAATATCCAATATATACAAAGAACTCAAGAAGTTAGACTCGAGAGCCAAATAACCTTATTAAAAAATGGGGTACAGAGCTAAACAAGAATTCTCAGCTGAGGAATATCGAATGTCAGAGAAGTACCTAAAGAAATGCTCAACAACCTTAGTCATCAGGGAAATGCAAATCAAAACAACTCTGAGATTCTACCTCACAGCAGTCAGAAAGGCTAAGATCAAAAACTCAGGTGACAATAGATGCTGGCAAGGATGAGGAGAAAGAGGAACACTCCTCTATTATTGGTGGGATTGCAAACTGGTACAACCACTCTGGAAATCAGTCTGGAGGTTCCTCAGAAAATTGGACATTACACTACCTGAGGACTCAGCTATACCCCGTCCCGGGCATATACCCAAAAGATGCTCCAACATATAACAAAGACACGTGCTCCACTATGTTCATAGAAGCCTTATTTATAATAGCCAAAAGAAGCTGGAAAGATCCCAGATGTCCTTCAACAGAGGAATGGATACAGAAAATGTGGTACATTTACACAATGGAGTACTACTCAGTTATTAAAAACAATGACTTCTTGAATTTCATA
This sequence comes from Rattus norvegicus, assembly GCF_021556685.1. NCBI lineage: Eukaryota > Metazoa > Chordata > Mammalia > Rodentia > Muridae > Rattus > Rattus norvegicus. The sequence goes on along the minus strand of NC_141538.1, from coordinate 22,120,667 downwards.
GGCAAATGGATGGAACTAGAAAATATCATCCTGAGTGAGGTAACCCAATCATAAAAATACACACATGGTATGCACTCATTGAGAAGTGGATACTAGCCCAAAAGCTCGAATTGCCTAAGATATAATCCATAGACCAAGACTTTGGTCATCCTTCACTCCTTCTTAAAAAGGGGAACAAAAATATTCATAGAAGGGGATATGGAGACAAAGTTTGGAGCAGAGACCAAAGAACTGGCCATTCAGAGCCTGCCCAACATGTGTACACAGCCGATATATATACAACCACCAAAACTAGTTAAGATTGATGAAGCTAAGAAGTACATGCTGACAGGAGCCCAATATAGCTGTCTCCTGAGAGGCACAACCAGAGCATATCAAATACAGAGGCAAATGCTAGCAGCAAACCATTGAACTAAGAATGGGATCCCCGTTGGAGGAGTTAGAGAAAGGATTAAGGAGCTGAAGGGACTTGCAACCCCATAAGAACCAATACCAACTGAATTCCCAGTGACTAAACCACTACCCAGACTATACATGGACTGACCCATGGCTCCAGCTGCATATTTAGCAGAAGATGGCCTTGTTGGGCACCAATGGAAAGAGAAGCCCTTGGTCCTGCCAAGGCTGGGCCTTTCAGTGCAGTTGGGAGTGTGGGAAGTGGGGGTGGATGGGGAGGGGAACACTCATTTTAGAAGAAGAAGAGGGGGGTGAGATAGGGGGTTTAGCGGGATAGGGGGATGGGAAACCGGGAAAGGGAATAACATTTGAAACATAAATTTAAAAAATCCAATCAAAAAGGTAAAAGAAAAAAGAAAAAAAAATTGTTCATCAAATTCCCTGTACAATTAATCTTATTTTCTTATAAAACATTCTATATTTGTCATTTAGAAATGACTGTTGTTTTAGAAGATTCACAAAGTCGTCGTCTGAAAGAGTGTGCTGTGGATAACATGTTATGTTAAACAGATCCAGGCATAGAGACAAAATGAAATTCCATAATGTTTTTGCAATTCTGAAGCTACCAAAACAGAGGTTTGTGACCCCACTCTTACCTTAACATTGTCTTCAGCATTTCAGATTTAATATATAGTATACATATTCAACAATATAATAAATATGGATTAAAAAAAGGAAAGAAAGAAACAGCAGTCCAATCACCCTTCTTGCCAGCCACTGTCAGCTTGGTGACAAAGTTGTTGCATCACCCCCTGGGGTTACCCAGGTAGTGTTGTGGTTTGCCCTGAAGTTATCTGTATTTTGATGCTAATTCCACTGCCCCAAGAACAGCTGCCTAGTCAGGTACTCAGGAATCAGGTTACTTGACCAGAACCTTTTCCCCATTGAATTTGTAAAGTACAGGTGAAGGGCAGGTACAGGATAGAAGGAGGCCTGTCACTGGAGGAGAAGGAAGATTGGGCGGGAGAGAAGTTTGAAGGAAGAGGAGGAGACTAGAGGAGAAAGGAGGAGACAGGAGAGAGGAGAGGGTGAGAAGCCACGGCAGGTGATGTTAAGATTCTGCTCTGTGTATCTACAGTTGTTATTAATGTTCCTAAGGGATGGATGGTACCAGGCTTTGTATGTTTAAGTGGGCAATTATACCTTATCATTTGGGTCAAAGGTTATTGTGTTGTGTGTTCTTTTATGTGATGGTTTGAATATAGGAAAGTGTGTGGTGGCAAGAGACACTGGGCCACCGTGGAGTTGGGATGTGTTTCTGCCAAGATATCTAGCAGATATCTTGGGGCACGGCGGTGCTGGACCCAGCGAGGTAAAATATAACCATATATATATATATATTACAACAACAAGATAGTAAGGGTCTAATAACTGGTGCAGCAAAGTGTAGGCAGCAGGCAAGCGGGATCAGGAGTGCTGGAGTCATAGTTTCAGCGGATCTTCAGGGTGTGTAATGACCTTCCCTTGCTCCTGTGGTGGTTCACGTGGAAGTCTTCTCTGCTGGTACCTCAACTGTTGGATCGTCTCTCTCCTGGCAGGCTTAACGTGAGAGTAGAGTACTCAAGTACTGATTCCGTCCACCTCAGCAGCCATAGGTGTGGTTAGAATCACGGCGTGAGGTCCTTTCCGGTGAGGTTCCAGTCTTCAGTGTCAATGTCTACTGCATTGAGGAATCCCAAGTGAGGGTCAAATTACCAAGACACAGGGGATGCACAGAGACAGCATGCCAATGCATAGTTTATTGAAAGTTTCAGCATCTTTTATACAAAAGGCAGAATGAAGATTTTCCCACAGTTTCCAGTTTACATCAGGTGCTGTTTCCCTAGCAATAGCTTATCTTTCCAAAGTGACCCAAACCACCTCACAGACTGAGAAATCTGTCTGCAGTCCAACTCTTAGATATATGACTTCTTATAATTAAAAACAAAGTAACTTTCTTAGGAGAAAATGAACACAAAGCTTGCTTCCTCGGGTTTGCTGCTTACTTGGCAGAAGACAAGGATTCCCTGCTTAAGAAAGTACGTTTCCTTGGTCTTAGTAGGCTGAGCATGGCAAAGACCCTAAGTTGCCTTGAAGCTAGCAAGCTGGGAGCAGTCTTCTCATGACATTTCTCTATACTTCTGGTTATGTCTCTTAATCCAGACTTTGTCAGCTGATTCAGAGGAATGGGGGTTAGAGGGAGGAATGGACTCATGAACTCTGGCAGGTGGCAGGCCAGAGTTGCTTCTGGATCCTATGGAGGGCTTCTAAGGACTTTAAAAACTTGTGTTGGTCATATTCAGCTAAGATATCAGACTGGAGGTTAGGCAGCATGGGAAGGGGCCTCCCATATAGGATCTTAAAGGAGGCGAGACCTAAAGTATAGGGGATGTTCCTAGCCCTATATAAGGCATAAGGTAGGAAGGACACCCAGTCACTGCTAGTTTCAAAGGTTAATTTGGCCAAGGCCTCCTTCAGAGTCCAATTCATCCTCTCTACTTGCCCTGAACTCTGGGGTCTGTATGCACACTGTAATTTCTGATTGGTTCCCGGAATCTGTGCTAGAGATTGAGTTTCCTGAGAGATGCGTGCTGGCCCATTGTCAGACCCAAGCAGGGTAGGTCAAGCATACCCAGGCATTAATGTCTTCCAGAAGCTTCTTTGCCACTATGCTGGCAATCTCCTTCTTTGTAGGGTAGGCTTCTACTCATCTATAAAAAGTAGCAAAGACATATATGCATATGTTCCTGGTTTAATTTCTGTATAATCTGTCTTCCTATTAGCCCCTGGCTGTTGACCACTGATTCCAGTTCTCAGAGTAGCTCCTTCACTGGGGCCTGAGGAGTTTGCAGCCTGGCAGGTGTCAGAGTCTGAGATTACCTGATCAACCAAGTGCTCTAAGTCAAATATTTTGTACCTTCCCCCTCACAGCAACTCCTTCAGTTTTCAGTGACCAGGTGTGATGCTTCATGGATCTGATGGATGAGTGGCTTAGCAAACTCCTTGGGTAGGATGGTGCAGTCTTCAGAGGTCAGCTACCATCCATCTCTTCTGTAAACTCCTTGGCATTTTGCCTGATGTCAAAGGGATGACTGGGAGTACATGGTTGGGGGGCCAGCAAAGCTACCAGGATGTTGGTGTGGAAGCTTGGGTGGCCACCCTTTCAGCTTTATCAGCTAGCCTCTTCCCGGGGCAATGAATGGCCAGTGTGAGAGGAAGCCATAACACCTCCAATAAAGCAAGTGTTCCTTCCTTGTTTTTGATAGATTTTCTTTTAGCAGTCAACAATCCTCTCTCTTGGTATCATACCCATGTATGTACATGAGCCATAGCAAAGGCATATCTGTTGTCAGTGGAGATGTTAGCCATGGCCCCTTTTGGCAGTTTTAAAACCTGGGTTAGAGTCTTTGATTCAGCTTTCTAGGCTGAAGTTCCTGGTGGCAAAGCAGTTGCCCAAATAACAGAGTCCAAGTCCACTACCACTGACCCTGTATACCGGATTCCATTCTGTATTAAGCTGCTCCCACTTATGAAGTAGTCTGACCAGGGTATGTCAGTCAAGTCCCCCACGATGTTCTGGACATGCCCCAGAGCTATAGAGCAGTCAGGCTACATGTCTGAGGAAGGGTCAGGTAGCAGGGACTTTGGGTTTAGCGCAGATGGTGGGTTATATCTTATATGAGGGGAATTCAAAAGTAGAGCCTGAAAGTGCACCAGTTGGCACTGGACAGCCACTGGCTGGGTGGATTCTTGAGGGTCCCCTCAATGGCATGGGGGTGGTGATAACAAGTCCCTGCCCCGAGGTTATTTTGTCATCATCATCCTTGACTAGCATAGCAGGGGCAGCTGTGATCTGGAGGAAGGCTGGTCGTCCTTGGGCCATGGGGTCCAGCTCCTTAAATAAGCCACAGGTTTTTCCATGGTCCCAAAGTTTGGGTGAGCACCTCCTTTGCAAACCCCTTTCTCTGACCGACATACAGGTGGAAAGGTTTGTGAATGTCCTGGAGGGCCAAGGCTGATCCCTCCAATATGGCTCTTCCTAGAGTCTTAAAAGCCTTGTCCATCTCAGAGGTTCATTCTAGTTTGTCTTGTTGGCCCCTGGAGGCCTCATATAATGGTTTCGCTATCTCAGTGAACCCTGGCTTCCAAAGTCTACAGAACCCAGCAGATGCCAGAAATTCCTGTGCTTACCTTCAGGTTGATGGGACTGGAATACTAAGAATAGTTTGCTTCTGGCATCCAACAGCATGCATTGTCTGCCCTCCCTTGAATATGTAGCCCATATAGGTGACCTGAAGTTGGAAAAACTGGACCTTCTTAGCAGACACTCAGTAGCCAAGTTGACTCAACTCTTGTAGCAGGCTTTGTGTAGCTTCCTTGCATGTCTCCAAGTCAGAACCCACAATCAGGATGTCATCTCCATACTGGAACAGTTATTTGGGGGTGGGCCCGCCAGGACTCACCCAAGTCCTCATGCAGTGCCTCATCAAAGGTAGTGGGTGAGTTCTTGAATCCTTGAGGCAGGTGAGTCCAAGTCAGTTATTCCTTGAAGCCTCTCTTCACATTTGCCATTCAAAGATAATTAGAGGTTGGCTTTTGGGTGCTAGAGGCAGGCGGCAAAGCCATTCAGTGGCTGAAGCTTCCAACAGATGTTGGGGGCAGCTTGGTTAACAAAAGCCGTGTTCTCAGCTGACTGATACTCTCTGGCTTCTGGATTAAAATAAGGTCCTATAGGCTTCAAAAATTCTTCCTAGATAGTCCCTGGGGCTCTCATCCTTTCCCTGCATCACCTGGTTCACCTTAGTTAAATTTGTAGGCCATCTGGTGGCCTCTCAGAGGCCCCTCCTTACCTTCAGCAGTGTTAAAATTCCAGTTGGGTTTAGTCAAAGGAAAGGCTGCATGGATGTCAGCCTGGACTCGAGTGGGCGCCCATTTGCTCCCAGAGCCATTTTCTGGACAGCTCCCATGATCCCCCTCCCCCTTCTGTCATGAAGAAGACTGAAGTAGAAACTTAAGTGATTTTTGGAAAGTCAGTGGGATGGCGTTTTTGCTGGGACAAGCATGTGAAAGGAATGTTTTGTTAAAGTGGACACTGACTAAGGCAGACTCGTGAAGGAATATTTCGCTGAAGCAGACACAGGAGAGAGGATGTTCTGCTAAAGCAAGCATATGAAAGGACATGTGATGGAAGATTCTTTGCTTACAACACCCATGTATCAGTCTGCCTTACATTGCGTAGTTGAGAGAGAAATGCACCAAAAAAACTTCTGGTGGTGTACTGCAGTTCGTTGCCGCTTCCAAGCACTCAGAGGGCTGATTGGATGCACATGCTGAGGTAAGACAGATGCTGAGGCAAGGCACGTGGAGGGCACATGATGTTTGGAGGGTATAAATAGGACTCCACAGAGTGACAGAGACAGAGCTTGGCTTGCCGGTACAGCTAGGTAGCTGTGCAACCCTTGACTTGTGAGTCTCATATCTCTGATGGTTTTTGATTCCCTGAGAGAGGCGCAGCTGAGAACTTCTCCTGGTGTTCCTGTTGGTCCCTCCTGCTGACTTGAGCCGAGGCTGAGGCCTGGCTGTCTCTGCTAGGTCGTGTCACCACTGTTGCTAACCCAACTCTACTGGACTGCTGGTGTATCCATGACCTGTTTGTGAGTAGGTTGATCTGCGGCTGCCTGCTGACCTGCGAACTGAACTGCTGATGTCAACAACTCAGATAGGTGAACCTTTCTAAACAGGTCCACTTCCCACGTATCCTTTCTTTTCTATTATCTCTGGTGGATAGTGGGCAACAAGGAAGGCTAAAGCATTTTAAAAAATCATTAAACATAGAATTTGAAAAACATTAAACTTACAGAGGACCTAGAGCAGTTGCTGACAGTTGTCCCATGTGGGCTGGTGGGTCTGCATGATTGGATCTAGAAGACCTGTGAGAGCTGATGGTCTTTGTAAAAATGGGAAAGTCTGCAACTTCCAATTGTAAAGGTCAGTACTGGCAAATGACACCCATGTCATGAGCTGTCTCCCCTGAGCACCTTGGGGTCCCGTAGCCAGGAGGAGTAAGGCCATAGCAAAGATGGCCCTCTGGGCAGTACAGGCCCAAGGTGGACTCCAAGTGGAGTCAGGGGAGTCAGGGGATGCTCCTCCCTCTGCCTATGCTCTCTGCAGTGGTGGCTGAAGCAGGAACATAGGAGGAGGACAGAGATCCTTCTCGGGAGCAGAAAGGGGGACCAAGGTAGGGATCTGAGCCTGACCGTCCTTTAGAAGAGGAAGGGTGGGGAGCAGTGAGACCTGTAATAAAAAAGAGTCTCATTCAAACAGGGGGCTTTCTGACCAGGTGTTGTCATGTGGTAATGTATGGCACTTGGACCTGGTGGCCCCGGGCCTCATAAACTAAACCTTTACCCTGTAGATAATAGAAAGCCGCCTCCTCAGGCCGTCCTACTTTATAGGTGGTTCATTCAGTTCTGCAAAAGATAGATTGCAGGGATGAACCAGGCCGGAGTCTTCTTCGACTTAGTGAAAGTGCTTTAAATGGTTCAGTTCCAAGCCCAGTGATGTGCTTTGTGTCTATCCCATCCTAGGAATCAAAGAAAAGTTTGTACAAGAGGACAAAAAGCACAAACAGAATACACACAGACACAAAAGGACGTTCTTGTGAAATAATAACAAAATGAAAAGGCTGTCTCAAACCATCTTCCTCCCTGTGCTTGGGAAGCTTATAGACTAACAACCAGTTCAGAATTCAGGTGAGAACTAGAAAGTTCTCCTGCTTCTGGTAGGGGGTTGGGAGCATTCTCCATTGCCCCTGACCAGTTAACAGAATATACGTCTGCTTTGTCCCTCTCAGCCTCCAGATTAAACCTGAAACAGAAACACAGAGGTAGACAAAAGGCAATGGGGTTCCAGGACTTACCGATCAGAAAAACAATCCACCATTTGGGTCAGGGAGTCTCTAGAGAACCTTGAGACAAGCCCCAAATGTAAGGTTCCATGATTCACTGAATATTGGTACCCTGGACTCAAATGTATGTAACCGCAAAGAGTGTTTTATTCTGCAGAAGTCCAGCATGCTGGGGTCTACCTTCTACAAAGATGGAGAGACCCTGAAGTGAGTTTGCAGGCCCAATTTAAAGCACATTAGAGGAATTATGGGGAGGGGTAAGTGACCTGTATCTTAATCTTGGCTCAATCTCTAGGGATATTCCAGAACCATTGCTGGGACCTGGGGGGCTGGAAACTGTTGCTGGGAAGTCTAGAAACTGCTGCTGAGGAAGTCTGGAAACTGTTGCTGATCCCTGTCCTTGCCTCAGGCCAAAGGGTGGGGCAGCGTCTGAGACCTGGTCTTGCCCAATTCGTGGAAACAGAAACTTAGGCCTAGTCTTCTGAATTGCCAATTTGAAGCCTGTCATGGAATCAGCCTAGCCTTCTCAGTGTATGTACATGTGTGTGTTTCTGCTCTCCTGAAAGTTCGAATGAATGTGCATGCACATGTATGTATGGGTGCGCACGTGTGTCTTACTAGACAACCTTAGGTATCTCCTCAGGTAACATCCGTCTTTTCCTGAAACAGGGCTTCTCAGTGACCTAGAACTTTTCAAGTAGGTTTCAAGACAGGATCTGCTTGTCTCTGCCTCCCCAGTATGGGATCATGAGCATGTGCGACTACACCATTGCTTTCTATGTGGGTGCTGGGTATTCGACTCAGGTCCTCATGCATGCAAGGCTTTACTGACTGAACTCTCACTCCAACACATTAATCCAGATATATATATATATATATATATACATATATATATATATATATATATATATCTGAAGTGTTAAACACACAAACTAAAAGAAAATTTCACATTAGATCAAAAGAATGACATCAAATTCACCTTAAAAACTAAGACTTAACTTACTTTTATTTATATTTTAAACATGTAATTTATTCATTTTTATGTGCTTTGGTGTTCTGTCTGCATGTGTGAGGAGGTCTGATCCTGGAGTTCCAGACAATTATGAGCTGGTGGGATTTGAACCCAGGACCTCTGGAAGATCAGCCAGTGTTCTTAACCACTGAGCCATCTCTCCAACCCCAAGACTTACTGAATTAAACACAGTCAGGGCAACATCTGTTCTTTTCATCTGGGTGGGACTTGGCCTCATTTGCATGTCTGCCTCAAGTCTAGGCTTCCTGCCTCCATCTTTACTCTTCTTCCTTGTGTCAGGAATTAAAAACAAAACAAAGTCAAAACACAACAGAACAAAAACCCACAAACAAACAAGCCCTGACCTCAAAGGATAATTTATTCTAGAGCTAAATATGAGAGACCACGGTCCAGGAACACAGGTTCAGGTTACCTGAATGCAGTGTTCCAATACGGTCCCAGTTTCATGCAGTTTTATAGTAACAGAACAAAGGAAGTTATAGACCAAGATGTTTTTCAGTCTCATTGGAGGAAATACCAGTTTCCAGAAAAGCTGGGAACCTCAGCTTCAGGCCATAAATGCTCTCTGACAGCACCTTTAGGCTTCTGGTTGGTAGGAGCTAGGGTCTGTTTATTCATTCTTAAGCATTCACCTAACGGCCACACATGTGTTACGGCCAGTACAGGGGAGGGCAATAACTGACTATTAAGGAGGCTGAGGATGGCCCACGATAATTTGGCTCTGGACTTGCAGCATTCCAACCTCACCACATCATTGATGTTCTAACCCATCACCAAACCTCTGTAGTCACAGCTTCTTCCCAGTAATTCTTGCTCACACTTGAGAGTTTTCAAGCAGAATCCAACAAGCCCAAATTCTCCACTCACCCATCCCGGTGTCCCAAGTCTTTCCTCAGGATTCCAAACCCCACACCACAGCCCTTACCATGACTATCCCATGGCCGGGTACTAGAAAGCTTGGAGAACTTTACACCCTCCATCCTCAACCTGAGTAATCTTCCACAAACTAGCCAGTCCTAAACCCACTTGTCCTGAACCAGCTTTCTTCGCCCCCACGATGCTTCATTGCAAGGTGTCTGACTGCCAGGCATAACTCTATCGGGTCACAAAATTGTCTTTGCAATAGGAGGCATACTTTCATTTGTTAGTCTGACCGTACCTGAACATTTTTATTAAGAAGTCAATTTTAGAATACTCATATATAAAATAAAAAAATTAAATAGAGAAAGGTAAACTCTGCTGTGTTATGATCTAGAGTCACTATATTAAGTTTAGAGAAATTGTACCAAGAAAAGATAAGGCTTATAAATCACTGCACAATGCTTTTTGTTTTGTTTTTGATTTAAAAATGGCCTCACTGTTTAGCCCTGGATGGCCTCAGATTCATGATTCTCCTGCTATCACCCCTTGAGCGCTGGGATAATAGGTGTGTGCGGCCACACCTGTCTCCTTTGCAATTAAGGCGTCAACAATAACAATGGCCTTTGTAATTTAAAGTTCCTGCTTTCTAGCATAAAGCATTAAACAGAAAAAGGGATAATGAAGGCATTGTAACTTACGTTTTCTCATCGGCTAGCAGAATGTAGTAGGCTGGAAAAGATACTGTGACTTTGTTTTACATTTTTATATGATGTGCATGAGGCTTCCCAGAGGTTCCCAGAGACTCCTGAGGAACTCAGCCTGAGAACAATGGTACCTGAACAACTGGGTGACGTGTGGAGCTGTGGACATGGAAGCCTCGTCTCACACTGACACAGCCGGTGGTGGCAACAATCGCCTTTTCATGCCTTAAATCCAGAAGAAACAGTTTGACAGTGTTTTCTGCCTGTGCTGTAAGACTTGTCCTGACTTTTCTGCTTGACATTACTTAGGGACCCTAGCCAGGCCATTACAGTGCCAAAGAGGTAAGATTGGTTCTTCCTGTAGGCTAAGGTAGAGCAAAGCTTTATGTCTTAGAACCCAGTTGTTCTGCAACCCCTTTTATACAGTCTGAATTCCTCACACCAGTCCACAAAGTACAAGGCCATCATTTTGTACATTTAAGTGAGATTTAAAGAGGCTGAGTATTTTACACTGGGAATGGTAGTATATAAGATTCCTGTATGTACATGGGCATTAACTCTTGTAATAATTATGGCTCCCATTGAATACACAGTAATAACATCTTCTGACTCTATATTCCTTCCATTTCATGATCTGGGGAGAAGGGAGGTAGTACAGAGGGACTGAGTGGAGAGGAACAAGAGGGAACTGTGCTCAGGATGTAGGATATGAGAAGAGAGTAAACAGACAAACAGACAGACAAATTCCCTGGATGTCTTTCCTTGACTATGGCTCTGAGGATGGCCAGAGAAGCTAATCTTGGACATCATTTTTTATTATGACCACAAAAAAAAAAAAAGTTCAGGTTTCCCTTGTTTGATCTAACACTTTTATTGTTCATTATCTATCCAGTTGATTTCTCCAAGACATAGTCGCGTGCCAGAGTGTGCTGCTGCGGTTTGGGGTAACCTTCATCATTCCAGCAGAGCCATTGACTGAAGCCTATAATTCCAGCTCTTGGAAAGCTTGAAGCAGGAGAACTGAAAGTTCAGTATCAACTTGGCCTAAATATGAAAACCCTGTCTCAGTTGCCCCAGTCTCCTCCTGAAACAGTTCTCCATATTCTTCCACTTTTGTTTATGGAGCATGAATTTATTTTTTTAAAAAAATATTTTATTTATTTGTATCCCAAATGTTGCTTCCCCAACCTCCTCCCAGAGTTCCCTGGCCCAACTTGGGATCCATCCCATTGGTGGTCACCGAATCCTGACACTATTTCTGATGCGGGTACGTGGGTGGGTAGGTAGGTAGGTAGGTAGGTAGGTAGGTAGGTAGGTAGGTAGGTAGGTAGGTAGGTAGGTAGGTAGGTAGTGTTTATGGACTGATTATTTTACTGATAAGAACATGATTATAAAACCGTTACCAGTCTTTGACTCCTGGATACTGAACGAAAGCCAAAAGCACGTTGCCCGCTCTCCAGCTCTCTACTGACACCTTCTGGGAAGAAAGTACACCTGCAAGACTAGGAACACACAGCTTTGTCAGGGGCTTTTCACCACAGGACTTCATGTGGCTTCTCGAGACCCCTAAAAGCTCCTCCTTCAGTCAGGGCACGGGGCTGCAGTTCTGACAATGGAGCCCCTCCTTGACACTACCTAGTTTCAGACCTGCCTACACCAGTCCTCTCTTCTTTCTGTATGCCATCCCTCTCAAGCACCCTCTTGAGGTCCTTAGTCGCGGGAAAGAGTTCTCTCAACCATCATCTTCATCCGGGATAATTCCTTTTTAAGGTCCCTTTAAATCTTCTCTACTCCCACAGACCTGACCCCCTAGTCTCATCTCTAGCACCACAAGAGAACACAGCTACCACCTTCCTTCCTCCCTGCTCGCAGCTCCCGTGGATTCAACAAACCTTGACCTCCTAACTTCTCTCTTCTTACTTGTCACTGTATCCCAACCCCCAACTCCAGCAGGCATGCCCTGCTAAAACACAGGCTGTGCCTGCCAGAAAACCAGGTAGACTGCCAGCAGATCTCTCCTCTCTTTCTCTCTCAGGTCCCTCTAACCCAACCCTCCACTCTCCTTTCTTTCATGACATCAGAACGCCAGCTATAACCTTCCCTCCCTCCTGCCCACACTTCTTGTGGATTCCACAAACCAACCCCTCCTAACCTCCCTCCCCAAACGTGTAGCTTTATCCAAGATTCCAATGCCAACAGTCACTCCCTATTAACCTGAGGGCTGCTTCTCCCAGGATAACAGGTATACTGAAGGCAGACACACAGTTCTACCGCTCGTGAGATTCAGTGCCCCCAGTCTCATCCCCAACTCGGTTGCAAGCTTTGCAAACAAAATACAAGAGAGAATCTCAGGTGTTGAAGGTACAAGAGAAGAAATGGAAACTTCCGTCCAAGAAAATCTAAAAAATTCCTGACACAAAACATCCAAGAAATCTGAGACACTTAAAAAAGACCAAACCTAAAAATAATAGGAATAGAGGAAAGAAGAAACCCAGCTCAAAGGACTAGAAGATTTTTTCAACAAAACCATAAAAGAAAAAAATTCCTAACCTAAAGAAGATGCCTATAAGGTACAAAAAGCTTACAGAACACCAAATAGATTTGAGCAGAAAAGAAAGTACATAATAATCTAAAAAAAACTACATAATAATCAAAACATTATACATACAAAACCGAAAAAGAATATTAAAGGCTGCAAGGTGAGAGGACCAAGTAAATAAAAAGGCAAAACTGTTAGAATTATGTGTGACTTCTCAATGGAGATCATAAAAGCCAGAAAGGTCTGGATAGATGTCTTGCAGACTCTAAGGGACCACAAATGGCAGCCTAGGCTACTACACCTAGGAAAAGTTCCAATCATCATAGGTGGAGGAGAAAAAATATTCTATGCTAAAGTCTAATTTAAGGAATATATATCTATAAATCCAGCTCTACAGCAGGTGTTAGAACAAAGACTACAACCTAAGGAGGTTATCTACACTTATGAGAACACAGAGAATAATCTCATGCCAGTAAAATCGAAAGAAGGGAAAACACAGACACAGACACAGACACAGACACAGACACACACACACACACACACACACACACACACACACACACACACACACACACACACACCCCACAATGGCTACCACTATCACCAACCACCACAAAGTAATAGAAATCAACGGTCAATTGTTATTGATATTTCTCATTATCAGTGGTCTCAATTCCTCAATAAAATACACACAAACAGAATGCACGTGAGACAGGATCCCAAGAAATAGACCTCAGCATCAAGGGTAGATATCACTTCAGGGTAAAGCGTGGGAAAAAGGTAATCCAAGAAAATGGACCTTAACAGCTAATAAAATAGACTTCAAATCATATTGATCAAATATGACTTTCAAGGCAACCTGGGTTGCATTCAACTGAATGGTTCGCCAAAGGGAACCCATGGAAATCCATAAACAACCCTGGCTATTGCCAAGACAAAAGGTTACTCTCTGCAAACTGACAGCAAGATTCCATAGTCAAGGACAATACCCATACCACTGACTGAACATGGAGAAGTCAAGCTGGTTCCTACATGGAACCTTAACCCCTACATTCTAGTCTTTTTGGTGCAGAAGATACTTTGCAGGCTACTAAAAGAGAATGGTGGCTACCACCTCAACCACAAAACCTTTGATTTACAATGTCTTGCCTACAAAACATGCTAGAAGCAATGCTGGCACCAAACTTCACAAACAATGTCTGATCTGACCTAAGGCCCACTCCCCGAGAAGGAACTCAGACCAGCACTAATTGTGCTGAAGGACCCTAGTTCTTACTGAAGTGTAACAGCTATTAAGAGGCTTTGCCTGGTAGAAAGTAGGTAGGTTATAGAGTTCCTGTGAAGGACACGAAAGGCTTTCGCCAGCTTTACACCCACCACCTCAGGTCAAGATTAGGCCAAGTACCAGCTTCCCGCTTTGGGTCAAGGCTAGGCCAAGTTTCATTCTCCACCCACAGTTCTTGGGAAGAGCAGGGACACTCTTGAAAAACTGCAGAACGCACTGATAGTCACCTGACCCTCTGGCCCCAGAAAGAGTTTGAATGCATGACATAAGCTTGCTAGCCAATAGATTCAAAGGTCAATATGCTTAGCCAATAAGTTTAAACTGTAACCTTGCTGATGTAACCTGTACCCCTAAAAAGTATAAAAAACACTTGTTATAGCCATTCAAGGTCACCTTCTAGTCACTTGCCAGGAGGGGCTGATGGAAGGTCGATCCCAAAGTGCTGGAAAATAGACCTCTTGCGTTTGCATTGAACTTTATTCTCATGTCTCACTTGGGGGGGGGGGTCTCCCAGTAGTTAAGACTCACTTCCGAGCTTTACAGTGCAACCAAGAATCAGAGATTAGATAGTCTGGACACCTAAGGTAAAATCAAACACTACTGGTTTAAGAAATCACTAGCATGACTACTAGTGGTACTCTGCTATACTAATAAACCAGTGCCTTATCCAGTCACCATCAGAGCGGCTTCCTCTGGCAGCCAATAGAAACAGATGCAGAGACCCACAGCCAGACATTATGTGGAGAGGGAGACTAAATTGGAGATCTCCATCCAATTCCTCCCCTCAGAGTTTAGGGGAACCCAGAGAAGAGGAGGCAGAAAGATTGTAAGAGCCACAGGAGATGGAGGACACCAGCAGAACACAGCCCTCTGAGTCCTGTAAGCAAGGCTCACATGAACTCGCAGAGACTGCAGCAGAAAGCGCAGGGCCTACACGGTCTGCACTAGGTCCTCTGTGGATATTTTAGCATTTCGCTTAGTATTTTTATGGGGATTCCTGACTGTAAGGACAAGTGGGTCAGACTCTTGTGTCTGCTCTTGGGACTCTTTTCTTCCAGTTGTGTTGTCATGTCCAACTTTGATATGATAGTTTTTTGCTACATCTTATTATATTTTATTTTGTCATGTTTGGTTGATACCTCTTAGAAGCCTGTTCTTTTCTAATGAGAGACAGAAAGGGAGTGGATCTGGAGGGAAGGAGGGGTAGGGAGGAACTAAGAGGAGTAGAGGAGTGGGAAACTACAATCAGGATATTTTGTATGAGTTATGAATCTATTAAAAACTCCTTTTAACTTACATTGTGGAGGGATCTCAAGGGAAGTAAAAGAACACAACCGTTTGCTTGCCCTTTCTCTGACCACTCACATGGTGTAGATTTGTGTGTGTTCAGACCCTCTTCCCATCACTGTGAAATACTACATCAAGTACCAGACGTTTTCTTTTCCTACCCATCCTTGGCTAGGAGGAAGCCCTTTGAAAACCGAGAGTAAGAATCTCTCAATTAAACAAGCTTGTTAGTCCCAACATGTTCTAGTTGCTCTCTCCTGGAGAATATGGAAAACCTCCATTCTCCTGTTTGCTCCTTTCTCAGGTTAAGAGGTCATAAACTGCTAGCGGACGGGGAGCTTTTGCAGAAAGAGGTAAATGAGCAAAAGCAAGGGATGCCGAGGATGGAAGGGAAGCCTGTGGGGTAAGTCACTTTCTTCATATCTCATTGCCACACGATTCCATTTCAGTGGACTCTTAGGAAAATCAAAGTTAAGGTGATAGAAGGTAGATGAGCCCTGTCTGGAACAGGGAGAGGGGTCGAGGTACAGGAGGAACCCCAGGGCACGTTTGGAGGGAATTACATTATACTTTACATTATACCTCAATAATTATCTATTTCTTGTTGTTATTCTTTTGTTTTGCTTTTCAAGGCAGAGTTTCTCTATGTAGCCCTGGCTGTCCTGGAACTTACTCTATAGACCAGGCTGGCCTCAAACTCAGAGGTCTGTCTGCCTCTGCCTCCAGAGTGCTGGAATCAAAGGTGTGTGCCACCACCACTTCTGATTTTTGGAGAACAGAGAAGTGAAACATTCCTACCTTAATATGAAGGTAGGAAAGCCAAGGGGGCAAATGATGCTGGCTTTGCTTGTTACTTCCTTCCTGCCTTTTCTGGGCCCTAGAGAGTTCTGCTGTAGTTGATTCACAGCCCATGGACATCCACCCAAGAGAAACATCTCCATGCAATAAGCATTGTTTTGCTTGTGGTCTCTTTCTTGATTTTCACGACGCCCCAATGATGCTGAGGGAATTGACAACAAAACTCTGTAATAAGATCTGGAATCGACACCATCTCATTTCCGCCCTACATCTTCTGGAGAACCCATGAAGCAATCCTCGAAGCCCTAGACTCCAGGTTACACCTTCCTAACTGGGCCCCAAGTCATTCCCCCATTGGCTGTTCTGCTGGGACAGAGAAACGGTTCTTGTCCCAACTCGGAAGCCACAATAGTGATGGGATGCAGGCGGTGTGGTGCTTGAGCCCCTGCACCCACCTGCCTCCTCTGAGAATGTCCCCCAGCCTTTGTTACATCCCAGAACTCACAGCACAATGTACTTTTGTACGTTTTTATTAGTCCCACAGATTCATGATTGATATAAACGTTATTAGAGCAAATTAAAAGCATTACACAACTTAATTTTGACTTTGAAGAGATTCCTAATGGGAATTGTTTTCCTTGAAAATTTAATAAAATAACTCTTGGGTTGTTAATTTGCCTGCACAGTGGGTGGGAATGTGTTTGCACCTGGGCCTTACTCCATTCAACGTCTCTGTGCTTTCATTCTCCATCCCAGGGCATAAGAGTTATTGAAAAATTTTAACTCTATCCAGTTTTTAAGGGATATGTTCATCATTTTAGTTATACATAAAGCTTCGCAAACTCAGTGATTAATCCCCAAAGTTATTATAACAGGCTCTAAAATTATGTTATATTAAAATTGAAATGTGATTTTTTTTTTACTCAGTCAGGAAAAACACTTTTATTATATAAAAATTTCAATCTTCTTGTAAGTTGATCAGGAAAGGGTGTATTCATAAATGTTTTTATGCCATTGCTTAAAGAAAATTATATTATATCCATTGTCTCTTTTAGTGCCAGGAAGAAGGGCAAGCCCATGTGTCAGAAACTCTCTTGCTCACAAGACCACAGGAGGAAGGCAGATGTTTGTGGTGAGCTCTACTTGCTAAATCAGGGTTTGTCTGTCACTCCATGTTGGAACCTTAAGACTTCTTATTTCATAAGACAACTTCTCCATGAAAAGAAATCTTAAGGTACAAAGAAAGACCTTACAGTCATGTTTGGAGACAGGAACAATGTAAGGAGCTGGGGAAATTTTTTGTGGGGGGACAAGACCCCCAAAGGTCAGACTCACTAAGAGTACGGTTGAGAGGAAAACATCTGTGGGTGTCATGGGCCTTAAGAAGAGAGCATGTAGGAGCTGGCCTGGGTCAAGGTGCAGGGAGTAGTGGGGTGTCTCTCATGTTACCTAACAGGAGTAAGGACATTGTCTGGAGTCCCACTTAACACCTGGCCAACAGACATAGTCGAAGATGTACTGATCAGGAATTTCTTGAGAACAGAACCAATAGCATACAGGCGCACATGCATTCACACACACACACACACACACACACACACACACACACACACACACACACACCCCACAGGTGCATGCACACATATATTTTGGGAATTGAATCATATAAAGTATAAAAGTTCCATAGCTCTTCTGGTCAAAATGGAGAGGGCAAGTGTTAGTTCAAGTCTCAAGGCCTAGAAACTAGGAGTGCCGATGTTCGTGAGCCATAGAGAACTGTCACCCCAGCTCAAGAGGAGCTTAAGTGGACAGCAAACTGCCCTTCCTGTCATTTTATTCTAGTCTGGCCCTCGACTGGTGGTATGGGGACTACCTATACCTGTGACGGTAGATTGTACTCAGTCTACTGATTTAAATGCTAACAGCTTCAGGAAACACCTTCACAACTGTAATGAGAAATGACGTTTTACTAAGTTTTTGGGTCAAGTTGGTACCTGAAATTAACTGTTACGGGTCCACCTCTTTCAACTTAGTATACGGGTTTGCTTACTCTCCAAAAAGACAATCTAGGCCCACACAATACTATTATCCAACTCACAGCCAGAAATGCACTAACTCCTTCCCCAGGAGACACAAAGTCCTGGAAGAATTGTGACTTTCCTGATGTCCCATGGCTTCAATACCATGATGTTTAATCAACAACACCTAAAATACTGACCTGAAAAATGACACATTGAACATTCCACCGTAGGGGAGTCAGAGAAGAGACTCACTTCCATTCCACCGACCTGCTTCCAAGTGGAGTTCTATTTTGGTTCTGCCCGACTTATGAGTCATTCTATGCTCAAAACATTTTTCTACTAAGTTTAGTTTGTTTGAAGCTTCTCCAATAACAGAGATTATGGTTTAAACCTCCATGTCAGGGAGGTTTGTGAAACACTACAATCTGTCTGCTGTGGGTTTCGGCGCACATCAGAACCTCTGTCAGGCCACAGTTAGGCCCAAAATGTCATTTTCTCAGGCAGAGTCATTGCTCTCTTATATGAATTCACTATGTATGTTTTTTTTCTTTTTTTCGGAGCTGGGACTGAACCCAGGGCCTTGTGCTTGCTAGGCAAGCGCTCTACCACTGAGCTAAATCCCCAACCCCACTATGTATTTTATAACTGGAGGAAAGAATTTGACTTTTTCTTTCTGCAACTGGAGAAACCAGCTCTGTTTGTGTTGCCCCGTCAGTGCCGGTGGTGATGAGAGGAAGAGCCCTCATCTTTGCTGACCCCTGTTGTGTTGTGACAGAAAATGGTATTGATACAGTGACACTGTTGCCTACCTGGAGCTTTGCCTCCCTGATTCCAGGATGTCTCAATGCCAGGCAGAAACACCTGGGAAAGAGGTGATGATTCAATCTTCCTAGGAGGAAGCAGGGTCATGGCACAGAGAAAGAGGAGGAATCCCAGTAGCTACTGAGTCTGTCGTTGCAATGACTTATGTCTAAGTTTTTGGACCGTGGAGATACCATAGTTCTTTTGAGTCTGAGACATTTAGCAAAGCATATGCTATACTTCTCTCCTAGGAAACTTGTGTCTCAGAATACTTTGTTTCCATTCTTTCAATTTTTGTTTCCTTCCTTCTCTCTTTTCTTTTTTCTTCCCCCCCTCTCCGTCCGTCCCTCCTCTCTCTCTCTCTCTCTCTCTCTCTCCCTCTCTCTCTCTCTCTCTCTCTCTCTCTCTCTCTGGAAACAAAGTCTCAGTATGTATTTCCATCTGGACTCAAACTCCCTTTCTTCCTGCCTCAACCTCCAGTGTTCTGTTTGAGTGCTGGATTAGTTTAGTATTTCCAGGCAAAGATTCCAACTAATGGAGCAAATTACCAGCAGATACATCATTCCTTGGGTAGCATCGTTGAAGTTGGGCAGTAATTTGTTTGATTTTGGGAAACCGTATAAAACCCAAAGGGCAAAGAAGCTTTATTGGGAAGACAAAACCCACCAAAACGTTTGAATTACAACTTGGATTTGTTGTCATCACCATCTTTAGTACTATTTAACCCTAAGTGAAAGCTTGAGAAACAAAACCAAAACCACCACAAATCTGATCTTGCCTTGAAAATCACGTCCTTGATTTACTTGGTTTTTTTATCCTTATTTTATTGTTTGTTTGGCATGTCTTGATGCCTACTGCTCCTGGAGATCAGAAAAGGGCTTTGGACCCCATGGAAATGAAGTTAGAGATGGTTGTAAGCTACCATGTGGGGGCTAGGAATTGAACCTAGGTCCTCTACAAGAGTTATCAGTACTTTTAACTGTGAAACCACCTCTCCAGACCAGACATCCCCCTTCTCTCTGCTTATCTATCTCTTTCTCTATTACTGTCTCTTTTTTCCCCTCTGTATGATGTGCATTTATATGTGTTCCTGTGTATGAATGCAGGTGCCTGCATGCCATAATGTGTGTGTGTAGTTTGCATGCATGGGTGTATGCACATTTGCATACACGTGTGTGTGTGTGTGTGTGTGTGTGTGTGTGTGTGTGTGAATGTCAGAGGACAATCTCATGAATCAGTCCTCATCTTGCTCTTTGCTTGGCACAATGGTTCTCCACTGTGCATGCCAAGCTAGCTGGCCCAGATGCTTCTCCTTTCTTTTCCTCCATCAGGAGTGCTGGAGCGTCTAAGCTCAGGATATCATGCTGAGCCATTCCTCCAATCCCCAAAGATAGTTAATTTCTTAATGCAAGAACATACCTCTTACTCAGATATGATGAGAGTGATATCTTTTTAGTCATAAGTGAGTGAGAAGTGGCATTCAAATTTATAGCAAGAGTTTCCCTAGCTCTGCACTGGTCTTACTACCTATTGGCAGTTCTAAAGCTAGCCATGTTCATCACAGGCTAACTGTTATGTTCCTTAGTGGCTGTGGACAACACTCCTTATTTCACCTACTTCTTCCTTTTTATGCCATGTTTTGAAAAATCATTCAGATTTAAGGAGTTATTAGTTGATTTTTTTTTCACTTTCAAATACTAATCTTGTGGGCTGAAGATGGCTCCATAGTTAAGAGCACTGGCTGTTCTCCCAGAGGACCTGGGTTCCATTCACAGCACACATAAGCCAGTTCACAGCCATCTGCAACTGCAGTTCCAAGGGAATCCAACGCCCTCATCTGGTCTCTGGGGGTACTGCATGCATGCGGTGCATAAAAATAATATTCCGGAAGACACTCACATAAACTAAAACATAAAATACTAATCTTCAGTGGTTTTTTCTTTTTAACTCTCTATTCGTAATAAGGGCATGGTTTTATGAATAACTATCTGATATTAAAGCAAACACAAACTCAGGCGGGAACTCTTGTAGCTGTTGGATTAAAAGGAAGCAATAGCAGTAGGATTTCTTGGACTGACACTCGGAATTGAGATCTGCTATTTTGTGAAGCCTACGTTATTTTTACCTTTAAAATAAAAAGTGTCTGTTAGGCATTTTTTTCAAGTTCGTATTTCAGATAAAAAAATCCCTCATAAACATTGTTTTTGGATTGCATTTCTTGGAGATATAAAAATAGGCATGTCTGTAAACACTGAGATTCTGGAGCTAAATTGTAATTATAATTAAGTTGTTTAAATCTAATTCCTCAAGAATCCTTAACAATTGTGACTGCTCTTTAGAAGGGATATGGGATTTCAACTCCTTGTTCTTTTATGCTTTTATTATGGTCATAAACACATATTTCAAAAGCTAATGGGGTTTACAGTGGTCTCTTCACACGTACAGACATCTTGAACGAACCATTTCAGTTTTGAACTAGGACCAAATGTTTGTGTCTGAAGAGAAGTAGCCAGAGCCTTTAGTGGGTTATTCATGCAAGTGGACACTAGGTGGTGCTGTTTCTTGAGGAATTAAGAAGAACTGACTAGTATTTAAAGCCTCCTTCAGAGGTCGGTTTATTGTGCTTTCAAAAGTGGGGGAAAATACATTTGCTTTTTGTACTTAGGGAACGTTTAACTTTCTGAATAAGTTCCACAATTAAGATGAAATGGGCCCAGTGAACAAATGGCGTGTTGAGTAGGATGTTGAATAAAATATGTATGCTTCGTCATGCAGGAACCAACTCAGGACTGACTGACTTGGGTTTTGTTGCTATGTTTAATTTGGTTTTATAGAACAGT
The DNA here is from genome assembly GCF_021556685.1 of Rattus norvegicus. NCBI lineage: Eukaryota > Metazoa > Chordata > Mammalia > Rodentia > Muridae > Rattus > Rattus norvegicus. Next base: position 22,099,159 of record NC_141538.1, on the reverse strand, counting down.
TTTAGGTTTTCAGAAAACTGTTGAGTGCAGGGATTTCTCACAAAGCCTCTATATCGTTTCTACTATTATTGGATGCATATCTATAACCCCTGCTACTCAGGAAGCTAAGACAGGAGAGTGGTGAGCAAATTCTGGGCTAGCAAGAGAAATTCATATGACTTTATCTCAAAATAAAACCCAAAATATCTAGGGTTGCAGTTCAGTAGTAGAAAACTTTCCTACCATACAAGAGATGTTAGGCTCGAGCCTCCCCCACCCCCAATACTCACACACTCAACTTAGTGGTAGAACATTTGCCTAACATTTGCCAAACCCTGGATTCCATTCCCAGAACGGAAACATAGAAATACACAAACCTTGAATGCATAGAATCAATATGGGTACAGTGACTACTGTTCTTTGAAGTGAACTCGAATACATCGGAACTTTGTAGGCTTCAATTATTTTAAAACCTACTTTTAATGAGGATTCGCAAAACGCTTCGACTCCCTTCTTGTCCACTGTGCAAAGGTAGGGGAGAAAGGATGGTAAATAAGATAAGGGGATGTGCCCTGGCCCGAGAAGAAACTGTATAGGGCCTCTGGGAACAGGAAGATGGGGCACTCAACGTTGTGGTCCAGACACCGCCTGGATCGAAGGGACCCGGTCAAACAGCTCCTTGCACCCAAATCCCATGGGAGGGAGAGCTAGACTTTCAGAGGGGCAGACATGCCTGGGAAACCAGAGGAGACGACTCTCTGCCCACATTTCTGACTCTAGAGGAAAACGCCTAGAGCCACCTGGGCCCCCTGTGCACAGGGTCCCGAGCAAAGGCGGGGCAGGCCCTTCTGGTTGCTGCCCTCATGGAGTGCTGAAACCTGGCTCTGAGAAGCGACTCCAGACCTGAGACGAGAGGTAAGACCAACTTTTCTGCTCCAAGTGACCTGCCTGGTGGACTCAGGACACACGCCCACAGGAAGAGCTGAAGACCAGTAGACAGGAACAACTACATGCCTGAAAGCAGAACACTCTGTTCCCATAACTGCCTGAAAGAAAACAGGTCTAGAGCACTCCTGACACACAGGCCTAAAGGACGGTCTAGCCACTGTCAGAAATAGCAGAACGAGGTAACACCAGAGACAACCTGATGGCAAGAGGCAAGCACAGGAACCCAAGCAACAGAAACCAAGACTACATGGCATCATCAGAGCCCAATTCTCCCACCAAAGCAAACACCGAATATCCAAACACAACAGAAAAGCAAGATCTAGATTTAAAATCATATTTGATCATGATGATGGAGGACTTCAAGAAAGACATAAAGAACTCCCTTGGAGAAATGCAGGAAAATACAAATAAACAAGCAGAAGCCTATAGAAAGGAAATGCAAAAATCCCTGAAAGAATTACAGGAAAACACAATCGAATTAAAATTGGAAATAGAAGCAATAAAGAAAGGGAAACAACCCTGGATATAGAAAACCAAAGGAAGAGACAAGGAACCGTAGATACAAGCATCACCAACAGAATGCAAGAGATAGAAGAGAGAATCTCAGGAACAGAAGATTCCATAGAAATCATCGACACAACTGTCAAAGATAATGTAAAATGGAAAAAGCTACTGGCCCGAAACATACAGGAAATCCAGGACACAATGAGAAGATCAAACCTAAGGATAATAGGTATAGAAGAGAGTGAAGACTCCCAACTTAAAGGGCCAGTAAATATATTCAATAAAAGTATAGAAGGAAACATCCCTAACCTAAAGAAAGAGATGCCCATAAACACAAAAGCCTACAGAACTCCAAATAGATTGAAACAGAAAAGAAACTCCTTCTGTCACATAATAGTCAATTGTTAATAGTTAATTGAGAGCAAAACTCTCAATTAACATAGATAGAGAAACCAAGATATTCCATGACAAAACCAAATTTACACAGTATCTTTCTACAAATCAAGCCCTACAAAGGATAATAAATGGTAAAACCCAACACAAGGAAGCAAGCTACACCCTAGACGAAGGAACAAACTAATCATTTTGCAACAAAACAAAGAGAAGACAAGCAGAAACATAATCTCACATCCAAACACGAATATAACAGGAAGCAACAATCACTATTCCCTAACATCTCTCGACATCAATGGACTCAATTCCCCAATAAAAAGACACACATTAACAAACTGGATATGCAATGAGTTTTCCTCTTAGCACATTTTTGCTGCCTACAGGAAACACACCTCAGAGACAAAGACAGACACTACCTGTAAAAGGCTGTAAAACAACTTTCCAAGCAAATGGTCTGAAGAAGCAAGCTGGAGTAGCCATTCTAATATAGAATAAAATCGATTTTCAACCAAACGTCATTAAAAAAGATAAGGAAGGACACTTCATATTCATCAAAAGAAAAATCCACCAAAAAAAAAAAAAAAAAAAAAAAAAAAAAAAAAAAGAAAAATCCACCAAGATGAACTCTCAATCCTAAATCTCTGTGCTCCAAATACAAGGGCACCTACATACATAAAAGAAACCTTACTAAAGCTCAAAGCACACATTGCACCTCACATGAAAATAGTAGGAGATTTCAACACCACACTCTCATCAATGGGCAGATCATGGAAACAGAAATTAAACAGAAACATAGACAGACTAAGAGAAATCATGAACCAAATGGATTTAACAGATATTTATAGAACATTCTATCCTAAAACAAAAGGATATACCTTTTTCTCACCCCTTCATTGTACTTTCTCCAAAATTCACCATATAATCGGTCATAAAACAGGCCTCAACAGATACAGAAAGATAGAAATAATCCCATGCATCTTAACAGACCACCAATGGCTAAAGCTGGTCTTCAATAACATTAAGGAGAGAATGCCCACATATACATGGAAGTTGAATAATGCTCTACTCAACAATAACCTGGTCAAGGAAGAAATAAAGAAAGAAATTAAATAACGGTTTTAGCTGACATTCATGGAGAGAATGAATCCTTAGAACTGTGCCACTAGTGAAAGGAAATCCTGTCTAGAGTATGTTTCTTTACAAAGCTGTGTCACACCATCCTTTGGGCCCTCTGCTGGAAAAGTAGAATCAAGTCTCAAATAATGCCTTTTAAATTGTATCCTCTAGTATTATAGATGTAGGACAGTACTGTATCATACCTCTGTGGATGTAAAATAGCTTGTACCTGCTTTATGATACGTAGTAGTGACCGTGCTTTATCAGAGCTGTTTTTAATGATGTTGCTCAGAATGTTTTCTTTCCAGATGATGATTGAGAAGCTAATTTAAAAAAAAATGGTGCCAGGTACCACAAGAGTAACAGAACTGTGCTGTTTTCTCGGGTTTTGTTTTTTTACTTTTTTTTTTTAATGGAGTATGCTGGATGTCTCTACAGTTTTGTTCAGATGACTGCAGAACCTGGAAAAGCTGTTGCTGCTGTTGATGCATAACACTGCTATTATTGGTCTTTTTATATAAATATATATATATATATATACAGATGTATAATTTGAATTTTTTGAAACTTTACCTGTGCTGTCAACTTTGGAAAAAAGTATCCCCGTTTACTGTGTTGAGTTGGCACTGTACAGAAATTAACAGCCATATTGGTCTAGAAATGTTGAACTTAAGTTTTTTCCATTTGTACAGGGGTAGCACACTGTATTAAATATGTAAGGTCTTATATACGTGGGTTTGATTACAAAAACTAATAAAGTATTCTCTAAATTAAAAAAAAAAGAAATACAGAACTCAGGTAAACAGGTTAGATTATCCAGTGCTTGCTGTGGTAAGAGAATTGAGTTCTGATGGTGTCAAGTAGCATTGGTTTCTGTTGCTTATGTTCTGCTTGCTTCTCACCATCTGGTTATCTCTGGTGTTACCTGGCCTTGCTGTCTCTGCCTAGAACCTGTTCTTCCTGTGAGCCTGGTTATGATGGACCTTGTTAAGTCAGGCTGTCTCTGGGTGTGGGAGGGGGACTGCAACACCCCTAGGCAGAGTTGCATACCAAAAGGAAGATGTGTCTCAGGCAAGGCAAATAGGTCCTATATCTGCTGAGCCCCTTGGGTTTCCCAGCTAGGCCAGGAATTGGGTCTGGGGAGTTGTTTCTCCTGTGAGCCGATTCTGACAGATCTCCTGGGAGTTGAGCTGTCTCTAGGTATAGGAAGTGATCTAGATCTGCCCTGGGCAGAATTGAAAGCCAGAAGAAAGAAAGCCTTACATTTTTAACTTATATATTCATCTTTTATATTACCTACCTACTGCAGTTTCCCATTCCTTCTGTCCTCCCAAACCCCCTACACACACACACACACACACACACACACATACCTCTCCTCTTCCCCAGATCCACTCATCCTCTCTTTCTCTTCAGAAAAAAGTATCAAACAACCATGGTATAACATGTTACCATGATATGACTAGAAACATGAAAAACAGTAGGGTTCCCAAAGTAGACAAAAGGACCAGAAACAGCCCCACTACCAATGTTAGGAGTCCCACAAAAACAACAATCTATACAACCATAACATATGTGCAGAGGACCTTTCTCAGATCCATACATGTGCCCTGACTGTCACTTTAGTCTCCATGAGCCCCTATGAGACAGACTTCATTGAATCTGTGGGCCAGGTTCTGGGGTTATCCTTTACCTCACTGTCTTTAATCCTTCCTCCCCTTCTTCCATAGGATTCCCAAAGCTTCTTCAAATATTTGGCTGTGAGTCTCTAGTCTGCCCCTATCAGTTGCTGAATGAGGCATTATTGATTGCCATTACGCTAGGCTCTGCTCTATGAGTATAGCAGAATATCATAAGAAATCATTTCATTGACTTTTTTCTCGTGGTTGGTTCTATCTTAGGTCTTTGGGCTATTCAGCCTTTGGTTCCTGGCCATCAATAACACGTCCAGGGAGTGTTAGGGATGGGCTCCCTCTCCGAGCATGGGTCTCAAGTTGGACCAGTCATTGGTTGGCCACTTCCATAAGGTCTGCACTAGCTCTACCCTAGCACATCTTGCTGACAAAACAAATGGTCGAAGGTTTTGTGGCTGGGTTGTTGTCCCAGTCTTTCCACTGGAAGCCTTGCCTACTTACAGAAGATGGCGGGTTCCAGCTCCATATCCCCTTATGAGCAGTCTTCACTACAGTCACCCTTATAGATTCCGGTAGTTTCCACTATGCCAGCTTTCTATTTTGCTCCCAAAATGGACCCCAATTCAAGGCGTCTCTTCCATTTCTCTTCCCCTCCATATTCCCTCTAAACACACCTGATCCCTCCTGTTCGCATCCCCACCGTGACCCCACCATATATCCACCCAAAAACCTATTCTAATTATCCTTTTCAGATAGATTCATGCTTCCCCTCCTTAAGCTTTCTTTATAATTTAGCCTCTCTGGGTCTATAGAATGTAGCATGATTATTTTCTACTTTACAGCTAATATCCATTTCTAAGTGAATACATATCATGTTTGTCTTTCTAGGTCTGAGTTACCTCACTCGAGATGGTTTGCGTTTTTGTTGTTTTTGTTGTTGTTGTTGTTGTTATTGTTGCTGTTTGTTGTTTGTTTGTTTGGGGAGGGGACAGTTCCATTCATTTGCCAGCAAATCTCATAATGCTATTTTTTTAAAATAGCTGCATAACATTCCATTGTATGTAAATTTATCCACTCTTTGGTTGAGGGACATCTAGGTTGTTTATAGTTTCTGGCTATTATAAATAAAGCTACTATGAGTCTAAAAAAAAAAAAGAAAGAAATTAAAGACTTTTTAGAATTTAATGAAAATGAAGGTACAACATACCCAAACTTATGGGACACAATGAAAGCTGTGCTAAGAGGAAAACTCATAGCTCTGAGTACCTGCAGAAAGAAACAGGAGACAGCATATATCAGCAGCTTGACAGCACACCTAAAAGCTCTACAACAAGAGGAAGCAAACACACCCAGGAGGAGTAGAAGGCAGGAAATAATCAAACTCAGAGCTGAAATCAACCAAGTAGAAACAAAAAGGACTATACAAAGTATCAACAGAACCAAAAGCTGGTTCTTTGAGAAAATCAACAAGATAGATAAAACCTTAGCCAGACTAACCAGAGGACACAGAGAGTGTATCCACATTAACAAAATCAGAAATGAAAAGGGAGACATAACAACAGAGCCAGAGGAAATTAAAAAAATCATCAGATCCTACTACAAAAGTCTATATTCAACAAAACTTGAAAATCTGCAGGAAATGGACAATTTCCTAGACAGATACCAGGCACCAAAGTTAAATCAGGAACAGATAAACAATTTAAACAATCCCATAACTCCTAAAGAAATAGAAGCAGTCATTAAAGGTCTCCCAACCAAAAAGAGCCCAGGTCCAGATGGGTTCAGTGCAGAATTCTATCAGACCTTCATAGAAGACCTCATACCAATACTATCCAAACTATTCCACAAAATTGAAACAGATGGAGCACTACTGAATTCCTTCTATGAAGCCACAATTACTCTTATACCTAAACCACACAAAGACACAACAAAGAAAGAGAACTTCAGACCAATTTCCCTTATGAATATTGACACAAAAATAATAAAATTCTGGCAAACCGAATCCAAGAGCACATCAAAACAATCATCCACCATGATCAAGTAGGCTTCATCCCAGGCATGCAGGGATGGTTTAATATACGGAAAACCATCAACGTGATCCATTATATAAACAAACTGAAAGAACAAAACCACATGATCATTTCATTAGATGCTGAGAAAGCATTTGACAAAATTCAACACCCCTTCATGATAAAAGTCCTGGAAAGAACAGGAATTCAAGGCCCATACCTAAACATAGTAAAAGCTATATACAGCAAACCAGTAGCTAATATTAAACTAAGTGGAGAGAGACTTGAAGCAATCCCACTAAAATCAGGGACTAGACAAGGCTGCCCACTCTCTCCCTACTTATTCAATATAGTTCTCGAAGTCCTAGCCAGAGCAATCAGACAACAAAAGGAAATCAAAGGGATACAGATTGGAAAGGAAGAAGTCAAAATATCACTATTTGCAGACAAAATGATTGTATACTTAAGTGATCCCAAACATTCCACCAGAGAACTACTAAACCTGATAAACACCTTCAGCAAAGTGGTTGGGTATAAAATTAACTCAAATAAATCAGTAGCCTTCCTCTACACAAAAGAGAAACAAGCCGAGAAAGAAATTAGGGAAACGACACCCTTCATAATGGTCCCAAATACTATAAAATACCTCAGTGTGACTTTAACCAAGCAAGTGAAAGATCTGTATGATAGGAACTTCAAGCCTCTGAAGAAAGAAATTGACGAAGATCTCAGAAGATGGAAAGATCTCCCATGCTCGTGGATTGGCACGGTTAATATAGTAAAAATGGCCATTTTACCAAAAGCGATCTACAGATTCAATGCAATCCCCATCAAAATTGCAACCCAATTCTTCATAGAGTTAGACAGAATAATTTGCCAATTCATCTGGAATAACAGAAATTCCAGGATAGTTAAAACTGTCCTCAACAATAAAAGGACTTCCAGGGGAATCACTATCCCTGAACTCAAGCAGTATTACAGAGCAATAGTGATAAAAACTGCATGGTATTGGTACAGAGACAGACAGATAGACCAGTGAAATAGAATTGAAGACCCAGAAATGAACCCACACACCTATGGTCACTTGATTTTTGACAAAGGAGCCAAAACCATCCAATAGAAAAAAGATAGCATTTTCAGCAAATGGTACTGGTTCAACTGGAGGTCATCATGTAGAAGAATGCAGATCGATCCATGCTTATCACCCTGTACAAATCTTAAGTCCAAGTGGATCAAGGACCTCCGCATCAAACCATGTACACTCAAACTAATAGAAGAAAAAGTGGGGAAGCATCGCGAACACATGGGCACTGGCGAAAATTTCCTGAATAAAACACCAATGGCTTATGCTCTAAGATCAAGAATTGACAAATGGGATCTTATAAAACTCTAAAGCTACTGTAAGGCAAAGGACACTGTTGTTAGGACAAAATGGCAACCAATGGATTGGGATAAGATCTTTACCAATCTTATAACAGATAGAGGGCTTATATCCAAAATATACAAAGAACTCAAGAAGTTAGACTGCAGGGAGACAAATAACCCTATTAAAAATGGGGTTCAGAGCTAAACAATGAATTCACAGCTGAGGAATGCCAAATGGCTGAGAAACACCTAAAGAAATGTCTAACATCTTTAGTTATAAGGGAAATGTAAATCAAAACAATCCTGAGATTCCACCTCACACCAGTCAGAATGGCTAAGATCAAAAACTCAGGTGACAGCAAATGCTGGCGAGGATGTGGAGAAAGAGGAATGTTCCTCCATTGTTGGTGGGATTGCAGACTGGTACAACCATTCTGGAAATCAGTCTGGAGGTTCCTCAGAAAATTGGACATTGAACTACCTGAGGACCCAGCTATACCTCTCTTGGGCATATACCTAAAAATGCCCCAACGTATAACAAAGACACATGCTCCACTATGTTCATAGCAGCCTTATTTATAATAGCCAGAAGCTGGAAAGAACCCAGATGCCCTTCAACAGAGGAATGGATACAGAAAATGTGGTACATCTACACAATGGAATACTACTCAGCTATCAAAAACAATGACTTTATGAAATTCATAGGCAAATGGATGGAACTGGAAAGTATCATCGTGAGTGAGGTAACCCAATCACAGAAAAATACACATGGTATGCACTCATTGATATGTGGATATTAGCCCAAATGCTTGAATTACCCTAGATGCACAGAACACATGAAACTCAAGAAGGATGACCAAAATGCGAATGCTTCACTCCTTCTTTAAAAGGGGAACAAGAATACCCTTGGGAGGGAATAGAGAGGCAAAGTTTAGAACAGAGGCAGAAGGAACACCCATTCAGAGCCTGCCCCACATGTGACCCATACATATACAGCTAGCAAACTAGATAAGATGGATGAAGTAAAGAAGTGCAGGCTGACAGGAGCCGGATGTAGATCTCTCCTGAGAGACACAGCCAGAATACAGCAAATACACAGGCAAATGACAGCAGCAAACCACTGAACTGGGAACAGGACCCCCATTGAAGGAATCAGAAAAAGGACTGAAAGAGCTTGATGGGGCTTGAAACCCCATATGACCAACAATGCCAACAACCAGAGCTTCCAGGGACTAAGCCACTACCCAAAGACTATACATGGACTGGCCATGGACTCTAACCTCATAGGTAGCAATGAATATCCTAGTAAGAGCACCAGTGGAAGGGGAAGCCCTTGGTCCTGCCAAGACTGAACCCCCAGTGAATATGATTGTTGTGGGGAGGACAGTAATGGGGGGAGGATGGGGAGGGGAACACCCATACAGAAGGGGAGGGGGAGGGGGAGGGGGAGGGGGAGGGGGAGGGGTTAGGGGGATGTTGGCCCGGAAACTGGGAAAGGGAATAACAATTGAAATGTAAATAAGAAATACCCAAGTTAATAAAGATGGAGAAAAAAATAAAAAAAAGATAAGGGGATGTGGACCTGTTTAGAAGTAGTTCTTTGAAGCGATTCCAATCTCCATTTGTGGGGATACCAGCAGTACAGTTCAGTAGTGTCAGAAAATCAAGCAGGAATCAGCAGCAGTGGAAACTGCCAGGCCTCCACCAAGTTCCCATGAGTCAGCAGAATTGACCAGAATCAGTTGGAACTTCTCTGCTGTGCCTCTCTCAATGAATTGAAGATCAATGAAGATGCAAGACCAGTGAAGCATTGCAAAGCTAGCTATGCAAGCTCAACATCACTGTCCATTGACTCCTATTTATACTCTCAAAATATCACATGTTCTCACATAGGTCTTGCCTTAGCAAAACACCACGAGTCAGTATCACATGACATATCCAGAAACTTCTACTTCAGGAATTAGTTAAAACCCAAATGACTGAATATACCTATGAGAGATTTTTTTCTTAATTAAATAATTTGAAGTAGGAAGACTCACTTTTAGTTTAGATCTTTTGAGGTGGGAAGACCCACCTTTGTTATGGGCTACACCTTCTGCTGGCAGCCTACACAAAGGACATGGGAAAATGAAGAGCTTGCTCTTTGCTTGGCCTCACTCTTGCTGGCAAACTATTCCTTCATTGCTCTAGAATGTACTTCTTTGGGAATCCAGCATATACTAAAGACCAACTGAGACATCTAATCTCATGAACTGAGCAACTGCTGGATTCTTGGACTTTCTGTTGGTCAGTTAGACTAGCTGGACTACAGCCTATAAGGCACTCTAATAAATTATCTATCTATCTATCTATCTATCTATCTATCTATCTATCTATCTATCTATCTATCAATCTATCTATCTATCTATCATCTATCAATCAATCTATCTATCTCATATATTTATAGATTCATTCTATAAGCTCTGTTCCTTTAGACAACCCTGACTAGTACAAGTACATTATTATTTTTTCAAGTCCACACTTTTCTAGATTTGCTTAATTTGTTTCTTATGCCCTTTCGTGTCTTGGAACCCATCCGGAATATCAGATTCCATTTGTTGTTCTCATCTCCCTTGCCTCCCCTTGCCCATGGTAATTAGTTACTCGATGTAACTGGTTTCCAGTAAACCGGAAGGTGTTGTGTATTCTTGGCCAGTCACCCTCCTTTTCAAGTGGGTCTTCTCCAGTGATAAACACGAGGCTACAGGGGCATAGCATGAAGGTCACAATATCACCAAAGCAGCTGCTCACCACGGATGCTGCCCCTTAACCCTCGACAGAGGAAAGCTCTGTCAGGTGTCACCACTGTAAAGCCTTATCCTCCTGCTCTTCAAAAGTGTTTCTTCAAAAGGAAGCACACAGTGAGCTCTTGTCGGGACCTGGGCTTCACTTCTACCTGGGGAAATTGAAATTATTTGCCATGAGAAAATTGCTTCCTGTTTATTTGATGACTCATTTATGCACACCAGTATGGACTTATGGGTATTTATTTTACCCCCAGTATAAACTTATGAGATGTTTATTCCACCTCTAGGGTGGACTTATGGGTATTTATTCTACCCCCAGTAGGTCTTATGGGTATTTATTCTACCCCCATGGTAGACTTAGTATTTATTGTACTCCCAGTGTGCACTTATTGGTATTTATTCTGTCCCTAGTGTGGACTTAGAGATGTTTATTCCACCTCCCAGTGTGGACTTATGGATATTTATTCTATCCCCACTGTGGACTTATGGGTATTTATTCTACACCCAGTGTGCACTTATGGGTATTTATTCTGCCCTAGTGTGGACTTGTAGGTATTTATGCTGCCTCAGTGTGGACTTATGAGTATTTATGCTGCCCCAGGGTTATACTCTAACACATTATGCTGTTCTGTTGCTTGTATTATCCCCACTTGGCTTCTCTGCTCTTCCACTTGGCTTCAGAACTTCTTGTGCGTACTCCGATCCCTGTGGGGTGTTTTAGCAACTTGTTTACTTTCTAATATGCAGATTTCTTTCTCACTCTTCTAATAGGATTTAGTATTAGTGCTGCCTGAGCATCTTCTTTTTCTTGCCTCTAAGTTAATCTATAAAAATGAAAACAGAAAAATACATGAATGCTGAACAGGTCAGCCTTTGCTATGACTTTATTGTGTTCTCTTCACATATTTTGATTTTCTCCTTTGCTTTTTGACCCTTCATTATTTTACATATTTTCACAGACCTTTTAAAGTGACTCTGAACATCCTTTGTAAATAACTATATGTTCTGATTATATTTTAACGACGGATCGTGAGTGTTGTCTCAGTTTCTCACATACATCACTGTACTGTTCTACATGATTCTATTACCCTTCTCTTTATATGAAGCACACACTAAGCTGGTGTGTGCTTCAAACGCATTGCACATTTCTGGATGCACAGCAGGTTTAGAATGTATTGTTGTTACAAATTAGATATTTGCAGGTGTGTGTGTTGTGTTTTATAAAAAGATAAGGAAGAAGCGATATATTTGGTGGGTGTGTAGTAAGGTGTGTGTGTGTGGGGGAAGGGGGTGCCTCTGTGGGCCCATGCTGAAGCATCCCTTCCTTCTAAGGGACTAGCAACATAACAGTATAGTAGAGAATAGAGTTTATACAGAGCATGGGGAGAGGAGTTGAGAGGGTAGTTGAAACAGAAGGGCAGAGAGAGAGAGAGAGAGAGAGAGAGAGAGAGAGAGAGAGAGAGAGAGAGGAAGGAGGAGGAGGAGGAAGAGGAAGAGGAGGAGGAGCAGAGCCTGGCCATGAGCACGTGGGAGAGAGAGAGGGTAGTGGAATGGGGAGAGAGGAGGGGGCAAGCAGCCCTTTTATAGGGAGTCAGGAATACCTGCCTATTGCTAGGTAACTGTGGGGCAGAGCCTAGAAGAAATGCCTACTCTCTCTCTCTCTCTCTCTCTCTCTCTCTCTCTCTCTCTCTGTGTGTGTGTGGTGAATATGTGTGTTCTCTCTGTGTGTGTGTGTTATCTGTGTGTGTGTGTGTGTGGTGTATGTGTGTGTTCTCTCTCTCTCTGTGTTCTCTCTCTCTCTCTGTGTGTGTGTGTGTGTGTGTGTGTGTGTGTGTGTGGTGAATGTGTGTGTGTTCTCTGTGTGTGTGTTATCTGTGTGTGTGTGTGTGTGTGGTGTATGTGTGTGTTCTCTCTCTCTCTGTGTTCTCTCTCTCTCTCTCTCTCTCTCTCTCTCTCTCTCTCTCTCTCTCTGTGTGTGTGTGTGTGTGTGTGTGTCTGCCTAGGGATTGAACTCAGAACCTTATGAATTCTGCACAGGAACTCTACCGCTGAGCTATGTCTTGCAAGTAGTTATTTAAGGCTTCTTGCCTTGTTTTGCATATTTAAGATTTCTGAAGGTCACACTGGGTTAGATTATATCAGTATTTTAAAGCTCTTGATACACAATTAGGTTTTACAAAATTGACTAAACGGCACGAGGCTAATGCACAGAAAGGAAGAAAATGATATATCTAGATTATACAAATAGCAAAGGGGTTTGGCTGAGAATGTAAACAAAATTGGTTGATTCATGAAGAATACATTCTTTCTAGAAACAATAAATCTAACTCAGATCCTGGATACCTAAAATATGGGCTCCTTAAGGGCAGCACAGTCACCACTCTCTTGGCAATGATGACCTCCCATTTTTCCCTCAGGCCTCTGCTTAATTGTACTGCGTTCTTTTACCCAATGGGTTCAATTAGCATAGGTGCTGGGCCTACCAGAGAATGACGACAGCTGATAGGAACAAAAATGGAGTCCTAGCTCTTTTCAAACCCTCTCACCAACAGAGAAGCAAGAAGCAGGATTCCTCTCATTGCAGCTGTAAACCTGTAACTTCCCGGAAATTGCCCCAGAAGTCCCACTTACAGGGAAAGAACACACTCTGAACACGATGTGCAACCGTAAAGGCTTCTGCTTTTATTCTTTCAGATTTAAATTCTAATCGTGCTTGTCAAGGAAAGGAGGGGAAAAGATTTCTTTGCAGCCTTTTTAGATGTAACTTGCGAACCACCTAAATAATATTGATGACTAGTTAATTGTGACTCCACTGGCCTATACTAGGCTGTCCTTAGGCACCCCTCTTCCTCCTAACCCTTGTGTTTAAGTCTATGCTAAATTATCTTTAATTAAAGCTCCAAGTGTGCTTCGTGTACACCTGGAAGTCGTTTTTACCGTTGTTTTGTTTTTCTTTTGAGTCAAAGATGTGAATCTCGGTTTGGCCCCGAGTTGAGGTTCTGAGAGGTTAGGGGAGGTGCTCCCCATTCTGCTTAGGGTGACAGCATGGAGCTGTCTATGTCTCCTCACCGCTGACACTCACGTGTTCAGCAAAGACGATGACAGTGGTCACCGTAGCTTTAAGGGTGTGTTGGGAAGGTGAGGTTTATGCCTAGATAATCGTCATATATCAGCTTTCCCTAGCACCCATCCAACATGGTGCCTGCTCTACGGCAGGTGATTAGTAAATATGACTGATTTAGAGAGCGAGTCAATGAGATTCTAGTGTCTTTATTCTCGTGGTTGACAATAAATTCATTCCTGTTTTTGCTTCCCAAATTCTGGTTTCTTTAAGAGAAAGAAATGGCTTCCAGTAACAGCTTCAGCAGCAGCATAAGACAATTTGGACTGCGGGTGTGGTTCAGGGGCCAAGAATTGATACAGCACGTCCAAGGCCTGGGTTCAATCTAACACTGCATAAACAAACAACAACAAAACCAGGAAACTCTTCAAGGACTATAAGAACAAACATCAGGGAGAGTTTGTCTCTAGGAAGCAGCAACAGCAACAAAAAGAATCCCGTCTCCTAACTATTTTATGTTAAACATAGCTTGACCTTGGCGTGCCTACACGTCCCTTAGAATCAAAAAATGGAAACCATCTTTCTTGACAGAATTGTAGCCAGATGTGTGTATGTGCCCACAAATGTAGCTAAGAGCTTGAGTGCAGAATGTATTTTTATATCATGAGATTCAAGATGTGTTTGGTTGTCCTCTGCCAGGAAACAGTTCTCCTGATGCTGACCCACTGCTGAAGTAGCTGTGGGGTCCAGCAGGGCCTGGCTTGGCGTGACATGTGCTTAGGGTGCCTGAGGAGTCTCTGGAGTTATGCTGCTATGCTGCCCCCCTCCCTTATTTTTTTAAAATTTCATTTTATTTTGCATGTGTGAGTGCTTTGCCTGTACATGCATTCCTGGTGCCCATGGAGGCCTGTAGAGGGCATCAGATCTCTAGGAACTGGAGGTACAGTTGTCACTTATGTGAGCACTGAACAAAGGTCCTCTGGCGCTCTTAATGACTGACTGCCTTAGGGTTTTACTGCTGTGAACAGACACTATGACCAAGATAATACTTTTTTTTTTTTTTAAGATTTATTTCTTTCATGTATGGGAGTATACTTCACTGTGTTCAGACACACCAGAAGAGGGCATCAGATCCCCATTACAGATGGTTGTGAGCCACCATGTAGTTGCTAAGAATTGAACTCAGGACTTCTGGAAGAGTAGTCAGTGCTCTTAACCACTGAGCCATCTCTCTAGCCCGATCAAGGCAATTCTTATAAGGACAACATTTAATTGGGGCTGGCTTACAGATTCAGAGGTTCAGTCCGGTATCATCAAGGGGGAAACATGGCGGCAGCATCCAGGCAGGGGTGGTGCAGGAGGAGCTGCAAGTTCTACATCTTCACCTGAAGGCTGCTAGCAGAATACTGATTTCCAGACAGCTAGGATGAGGGTCTTAAAGACCACACCCACAGTGACACATCTACTGAAACAGGGTCACACCTTCTAACAGTGCCACTCCCTGGGTCGAACATATACGAACCATCACAGTTACTGAGCCATCTGTCCTTGTCCCTCATTTTGATGCTTTTTGCTTATGTCGGTTGGTCCGAACTGTCTGTAGGCTCACAAGCAGCAGCAAGTGCAGCCTCTGCATGTGCATTCACTGTTTCCTGCTTACTAAGGCCTCCCACCACACTCAGTCTGTGTGGTTTTGTATATGTGTGTGGGGAGGCATCCTTTTTACCTTCTTTTCTGGTACTTTACAGAGATGACTGGGACTGAGGGGGCTAATTCAGGTGCTAATTCACGTAGGGTACTAGGGACTAGTCCTAGGGTCTCATGCATGCCTGACAAGTGTGCTTAGCCTTGCACGATGATTTGGATGACAGCCTTTTCTACTTACTATGACCAACTTTTTCCTACTTACTATGTCTTGTTCCTGCTTTTGCGTGTTCTCCCCTTTGCACTTACCTGTGTCCAAATTCCCTCTTGTTACATGGACCTCAGTCTTACTGATTTAGACTACACGTCTACAGCATCATTTATCCTATTTCTGTAAAAACTCTAGATCCGACTACAGTCGCACTGAGGTATTGGGAGTAAAGATTTCACCATATAAATTTGGAGCTGAAGTTCAGCCCATAATACTCTTGGGAAATAGAGAATATGAGCCAGCATTGGTTTTATTAAAAGGAAAAGAAGCCACATTGACAGTGTAGAGATCAGTTAGGAACAGACTCAGCCCTACTAAAGCAGGGGCATAGTCTAAAATTGGGTTGTTTGGCTGCCCTCCCAGTGTTGGACATAGCACATAGAGATGGCCTGATTAAGTTGTACACAGTTTTATTGGCCTCCCTTGGCCTTTGAACCTTTCTAAGCCTGAATTTATTCACAGCCTATCTGTGGTGGTTTTAATGAAAATGGCCCCCATAGGCTCATAGGGAGTGTTGGTGTTTAAAAGGCTTAAGGTGCCAAGCCAGACAAAGGCCTTAGGAGGAAGCCAGTCTGCCCACAACTTGATAATCGCATCTGGCCTCTTAGTGGTGAGAAATCTATTTCTTTGAAGTCACCCAACTGAAATGACAGCCTTCGCTAAGGCCGCTTGGCAACTACCCTTGGTGGGAGGCCTGTATCTAATTCACATTCTTTACACCTGAAGCGTTCAGAAAGCTGAGACAGGCTTCGATTCCGAGGCGACCAGAGTACACTTCCAAAGCTTGGTGGTGTATGGCACATTTGGTATTCTCTGAGAGCAACTGTGGAGAAGGCCTAGGAAGGAGGTGCCTGCTGGAGCCCCGTGGCTGGCCTTCTGGTGAGCCAGCTGACAGGTCACTGTGGATTTCAGATGCTTTGTCTCCGTCACAATGACTTCATCTTCTCTGCCATCGTCTTCAGGTTTGAGTCCACAGCTTCTGTGATGTTAGCATTGCTGCCTGCCTGCCTGCCGCACAAACAGAGCTGCCTCTGTCTTCCCTACAGTTTCTAATCAGGATACACCCTCCTTCCCTCCCAAGTGCCTTCCTGGGTGCTGGGGTGTGAATCAGGGCAGTCTTATTTCTATTCCAGAAACTTTGGTTCTTCTTTGGA
Organism: Rattus norvegicus; assembly: GCF_021556685.1. Taxonomy (NCBI): domain Eukaryota; kingdom Metazoa; phylum Chordata; class Mammalia; order Rodentia; family Muridae; genus Rattus; species Rattus norvegicus. The sequence goes on along the minus strand of NC_141538.1, from coordinate 22,082,295 downwards.
GTGTGCAAACACTGTCTCACTCTGCCTGTTTGTACTGTACCCTCTCCCCTCAACCTACTGCTGTCTTTGACTCTGTGCTTCAGCTTGCATTTTAATTCTCTGTTCCCGAAGCTTTGACCTCTGGGGCCTTTGTGATCTTAGAGGGAAGGTCTTTCCCGGGGCCAGTGCTTCAAAAGAACCCCACACCTCCCCTCAACTCCAGCTCGTCTTTAATATGCAGACCAACTATCCAGGAATTTATGCCATTTTCTACCTGTCCTACCCACCCAGGGCTGAGTACTAGACAGTCAGGAATCATCCCCATCAGTCAGAACTGACTGCAAAGATTCAAAGTAGCCAGTTCACAGCCTTTCCCTGTTGCCTGGACTTCCTACAGATGCTCAGATTTGCTCTGCCTGACAATGTTGTTGCAGTGCATGCTGTAGACATGGGAGGCTCCTCAGTCAGGTGGTGCTGCCACCTCATGGTCTCTGTAAGGCCCACTCCTAACTTGGACTTCTCTGAACCATGGTCTGACCCAGGTTTCTTGGCTTCTAAGCACCTGCCTTGCAGCAAGTCTCAAAGAGGTACACCATCGCTGCCACTCTAGGGCCTTGTCTGAGTTGGGAGACCCAGTGAGCCACTGTAAGGAGCCTGCCAGGAAGTTCAGAAAGGCAGGGTCTGTCTTTGATGTGTCCCATCCCTCTCTGTGCCTCTTCCCTTGCTGCTGTCTTGTCCCTGAAGCTCCTCTTCCTCACATTGTATGCCCGAGCTGTCCCTTTTCTGGTTCTATCTTGTCCTTGCTGTGCTTTTCACCACTAAGCAGGCAATATTAAGGCTAAATGTTTCTGTCCCCAATACATCCACTGTGGTTTCCTCCGCAGGGAAGTGTCTGTTGAGACAGTGCAGAATGAATAGCAGGGAGGAAGCTGGCCCAAGGTCATCAGAGTAGGAGAGCTGACCCTGCCCTCACCTGCTGCAACACTTTGGAGAGCGGGTTCTACACCTTGACTGGGCAGCACAGTGGAGTTGGCCCTGGACATGGGGGTTACGGGTGAGCCAGCCTGAGGGTGTGAGCACAGGAGAGCTGGTTCTGCCTCTTGTCTGCTCTATGGTAGTGCAGGAGAGATGCTCTCCTTCCCTTCCTCATCACTCAACACCTATGGCAAGCAGGAGAACAAGCCTATACCTCACCTGCACAGCAGGGTAGAGCTGGCCCTGGTTGTCGGGGAGGGGGAAGTGAGGAGGGTAGGCTTGAGGTCAGGAGAGCAGGAGAGTCAATGGGCTGAGGAGTTCAGATTTCTCTAAGGCCCAGATCCAGAGCTTTGCATTGGCCACTCCAACGTCTACCCCATTGAAGAACTGCTGGGGTACATGAAGGGACCAGGCCTATAGATCCCAAACTATAGGATCTCCATGACACAGAGCAACAATAGGATATCCAAGAGAAGTCCCAGTGAGTTCCAGTATTGATAAGAGGAGCAGAAGCCAGAGGCCCCACCCCAGACTAAGGAGTCATTGTAATGAACACGTGTAAGCAAAGAAGTGTGAACAAAAGAGTGTACTGTGGGACACACTATGGCAGACTACAGCTTCCACAATAAGATACTTTTCTCTGTTTTAGGGGAGGCTACAAGGGTGGAGGGCAGGTATGAGTGGAGGGAGAGATGAGTGGGATGGAGGTGCATGATGTGAAATTGACAAAGAACAAATGGAAAGTTACAAAAAAAAATCTGAAATTGAAAATCCAAATGACTCCAGAAGCTAAGGGATAAGACTAAAAGTAAATAGAACTCAGCTATCCTTGTTTTCTGATGTGGCGTCTCCTCTGGCGCACATAAGCTCTGTAGAGTTTGACAATCTAGATGATTCCAATTGTCTTTCCAGTATCCTAGAGATGAATGCCATGGGGACTGCCACTGTCATTTCCACACTCAGGGAAGGGCAGTGATGCTGTGGCCATCCTAGTAACATGCCTCTCTGAAGCACCTAACAGATTTCCGAGAGCACAGGACACAGGCTCGGTGGAGTTCCTGAGCAGTTAAAGGCCCCCCAGGCCTGATTACTGGAGTTACATCTCTGGAACCAAGAAAAGTTGGAAGAAGACAACAAAGTTGTCGACGTGCAAGCATGGCCCTTGTTCCCTCACACATCACACATACTCTCGTGTGCAAACACACGCACATCACATGCGCACACACACACATACACACATATGCACACATGCATCACACGTCAAACACATTTATACATTCACATGTATATGTACACACACACACACACACACACACACAAAGCACAGGGAACTAAATTGGAAAACTTTCTATATAATGGTCTAGAGCTTGCTGAAGAAAAAAAGTGTTATTAGTTTTAATATAGTCTCCCTCATAAAATGGACCAAAAATATTATCAAAACATTTAATTTTAAAGGCTATAATCCCTACAAAGTGTGTTTTAAAAGTATATTGGTGAGCTTAACTCTTACATGACATTTTATTAACTTTGAGGCTGAGTCTTGGTGTATGACTGTGGTGGTTTGAAAACAATGGCCCCAAAGGGAATGTCATTATTAGGAAGTGTGGTCATGTTGGAGGAGGTGTGGTCTTGTTGGAAGAAGAGTGTCACCAGGAGTGTGCTTTGAGGTTTTAGAAGCTAGTCTTAGGCCTAGTAGCTTACTCTTCCTTCCTGCTGCCTGCGATGTAGAATTCTCAGCTATGGTGCAAACACAACTGCCCGCCATGTTTCCAGGAATAAGACCCTAATTAAAAGAGTAGCCAAGGCTAGCCTCAAAACATGGCTTGTATGACATATTGTATACACAAAAAATTACTTAAGGAAACGTGTCGTATCTATGTGGACTTTATTGGATCCTTTTGAAATGTAAATCCATGGCAATCAGAACATCCAACTGAATCAGGGCTCATCTGCTACCAAAATTCTTCAGGATTTGATTTTATAAGGTAGATGCTCTTAGTGGCCTTGAGGTTGAAATTAAGTGCTCTCATTTTATCTCACAAGGAAACAAGGAAAACAAACAAACAAACAAGCCCCAGTTTAGTCCTTCAGTGTTGAATGCACTGGATCGCTCAGTCATGAAATTAGATCTTTTAAGAATTTCAGGGCTGTTGTGTGAAATGGAGAAAACTTTGATAAAGTGCCAAAGTTAAAAAAAAAGCCTGGGGTAAATGGCAGGTGTACTCAGAGTCAACATTTCCCTTAGCAAAAGTAGCAAGACTTGCCAGCTCCTAATCTAAAAGGTTTAAGTAGGAAAATGTGGAGTTGCCCTCCCACTGGGAGGAGGGGAAGAAGGAAGGGAGCCTCCAGGAGGTGGGGTTTAGCTGCTGGCTTTGCTGGTGGTAAAACCAGGAGAGCCGGAGCCAGCAGTCGGAAGAGCATTTCATTTCATTCAACATCTTAGCCCTGTGGTTCTGCTGATTAGAAAGGGGGCGAGGATGGAAATGAGTTTAGAACTCTCTCTCTCTCTGTGTGTGTGTGTGTGTGTAGGTGTGTGTGTGTGTGTGTGTGAGAGAGAGAGAGAGAGAGAGAGAGAGAGAGAGAGAGAGAGAGAGGTGGGGGAAGGGGGAAGGGTTGGGGAGGGAGGAGGAAGGGAGGGGGAGAGAGAGATATGTGTGTATGATAGGTAATTTGTGTGTATGTGTAGATGATGTGCAGGTGATGTGTATATATGTGTGTGTGAGATATGTGTGTGTATGATATGTGTGTGATGTATTATGACACACACAGACATCACACACACACTTATGGATGTGTGTGTGCATTTGAGTGGTCAGAGACTTGGGTTTTGGTCTTTTCACCTTCATCTTTTTGGGGTCTCTTGCTTGTTGCTGCATATGCCTGGCTAACTGGACCTCAAGCTTCTGGGGACTGTCCTGTATCTGACTCCCACTCCAGTAGGAACACTGAAACTGCACAAAGTACCTTTTGTTTTACACAAGTTCTGGGGGTGCAAATGAAGATCCTTAGACTTAGCAAGCATTTTACACACTGAGCCGTCCCCCCCCCCCCCCCAGCAAACCTGCTATCTCCTGATGAAGCAAGCATGAGGAAGAAAGGATCAAATACTCGATAGGAGAGAAATGGAAATGGAAAAAAGAAGCTGGATCGGGAGAAGTAAGAGAAAATGAAAATGCATCCTGAGCCATGTTTTAGCGATTTCTTTAACTTTAAGGATTCTTCACTCTTCCTTCCCATGAAGTAGACAATGCAGGGGAGTCCGAAATGAGTGTGTGGAGAGTGCGGGGTGGGAAGGGCCTCAGAAAACCGCTATTGTAAATCAGGTAACCAAAGACGCACATGCCATGTTTGTAAACAGGGCACTTGGGAATGAAGGGCTTTAGAATACTTTGAAAGGATACTATTTTAAAAAAATCAGGGAAAACACACATTAAAGTTGGACAAACACGAGACGTTCAATCCCTTCCCCTAGGCACCCAGAGCTTCAAATAAACACACAGATTACAACAGTAAAGGTGCCTGCAAAGCCTGTTCCTTGGGCATCCAGGCATCAACTCCTCAGCCCTCCAACCGGAAACACCCCAGCGTCCAACCGGAAACACGCCAGCGTTGGAGGCGCAGACTCCACAAGCTCCCGCAATGTGACTGCACAGAATGACTCCCTGCCCTTTCCCCACCAACCGGCTCTTACTTATGCACGGACAGGAGTTGGAATCTGATACACGAGACAAAGACCTCAAGATGTTATTGGGTGTATTAAAATAAAATCAAAAATAGAAATATTAGGTATGTACACAGTAACACCAGTGAAAGGGACAGACACAGCAGTTTCTAATGGGAGTTTACAGGGGAAAAACCCAGGTAACGAAACTGCTCTGGTCACCAGAGGCTTCTCCATGATTGCCTGCTTCCTACCTTCACGTGTAAATAGTCTCCCACACAATTTAGAAAAGATTACTGAGTCACAAAAATAGCCCCCAACATGGCATTTTAACTTCCTTAGAGTACGACTATACTATATGATTTATAAAATGTTCAAGTCATTTGAGGCAATGAGAGAAATGCTTTGTATTTTTGGAGGGTCTCATAAAGTCCTGACAGACTAGGAGAGACGCTTACGTTTCTCCCAAAGGACACCATCAGGAAAGCCTTGAGAGAAACCTGTGACTGAAATACCTGGACCATTACAAACATTCCTCTACAGGGCAGAACTTGAGGCTTTTCTGTCCAAAGGGCTCCAGTTCAGCAAAGGTCCTTCTGCGTGCCCACCCACGCACAGCGCTCCTGCAGGGGGAGTGAGTGCTGCCTTAGGTCCAGTGATCTTACCGCAAAGGAAAATGTTTAATCGTCTCATTTTCTGGGGGGTGAGGTGGGAGGTGAGGAGGAATCAAATTTCCCAAGCCAAAAAAAAAAACCATTCGAATTTAGAGAAGATGTTTTAAAGCTCGTGGCCTTCGCCTGTAAAATTCAACAGGCTGGATTAGTAGTTTTTAAGAAAGTAAGCCAAAGCACTGAGAAGGTAAGGGAGCATCTGCTGTGCACGGGGTTTACTTTCGCTAAGTGAGTTTAGTTCTTGTTGCATCTGGGAATTTGTTGCAAGTCTCTGAACCTGAGTCACTCGGCCCACGTAGAGCCAGTGTGCTTATTGGAGAGAGGGGGTGTTTGTATTCTGACCGTGGTCCCACTGAGCAGTGGCCACCCATGTATGAAACAGCATCCTCTGTCCAGGATGTTCTTCCTGAGTTAATGCATCCTGTCCACAGGAACCAGGAACACAGAGGGTCCTGGTATTCTCCGCCACGGCTGCTTTTCCTATGAGCTCCAGTGGGCTGGTCTCCATGCCCACTATGGCTGCTGCTGATACTGCCCTTCCGTGGCAGTGTAGAAGTCATCCAGTACACTCTGTAAGTAGTCAAAGGTTGGCCTCTCCTCTGCTGATTCCTTCCAGCACATTTTCATGATGTCATAGAGCTCATCTGGACAGTTCTCCATGCGTGGCATTCGGTACCCCTGTGACAGTGCGGTCATCACATCTGCGTTAGTTCTCCCTAAGGCCCAAACAAACAAAAGCGATCATGTTGAGTTTAGAAGCCTGGCTCAATGGCACAACGCTGCAGGGGTGGGGTACGTTCTCCTCAAATCACAGATTGAAGTCTTAACTGCCAGAGTGGGGCTGTGATTGGAGATCAGGTCTATAAAGAGATGATTAACTTAAAATGAACCCTGTAGCTGGGTTCTGATCCAATGTGACTGGGATCGTTCCAAGAAGAGGTGATCACATTGCAGACACATGGAAGACCACAGAATGCCAACTGGATCAGACAGCCATCTGCTATCCAGCGAGAGAGACCTCAGATGAAATCTGCCTTACCAACTCTTGATCTCTTGGATTTTTTTTTTTTTTTTTGAGCATCCATAATAGTGTGGAACTCCCGCTGTTTTAAACCACAGTGTTTTATGTGCCTCTTTCTCAGCAAATTAGGACAGAAGGAACTTGGAGCATCTCAATTCGTATGTTCTAGAGCGGGTATGCATGTCAAGAAGGCATCGATTTGCAAAAGCAAAACTAGGCATGCTTCATAGGCACCGTGGCCTGAATTAGATTCTCAGAGCCTACATTAAAAGCCAAGGAAGTGGGGCTGGAGGGATGGCTCAGGGGTTAAGAGCACTGACTGTTCTTCCAGAGGTCATGAGTTCAATTCCTAGCAACCACATGGTGGCTCTCAACCATCTGTAATGAGATCTGGTGCTCTCTTCTGGCCTGCAGTCACATATGCAGGCAGAATGCTGTACATAAAATAAATAAATAAATCTTTAAAAAAAAAAGCCAAGGAAGCTGGCACACACTTGTAATACGAACTCAGGGGGAGAGTGGGGGTTGGGAGGCGGTGGAGGTAAGACTAGCAGATCTCTGGGGCTTACTAGCCAGTCAGTCTAGCCTACTTGGCAAGTTCCAGGCTGAGGGACTATCTCAAACTCAATTGACGGCACTGAACAATGACACTCAGTGCTGTTCTCTGGCCTCTACAAGCACGTATATGTATACATGTGTATTGGCACTCATACACACGCATGCGCCAGCATGCTTCTAAATAACTCCTTCATGTTAACATGCACATACTGTCTGAACGTGGCCAAAGAATGACCCACAGTGAAAATACCTTGGGGAACTGTGAGAGAGGCTCCAGGGAAAACGGAAAAGGGCCTTTTACTTCAAGAGCACTTTGTTCCTTGGCTTGTTCTTGGATATGGCTTCGTGCCTACTGTGTTAAACATTTACACTCAATTTATAAGACATGATTATGCTTGCTGGATGCAGAACATAACTATAGCACCAAGTCTGGTCAGTGTACACTGAATCTGCATGCTGCTTTCTGCCTTGCTTTCCCAGATATACTATAATCTATAGTATGCGCCAGACGATAGTGTTTAGATTGGTCTGTCCTGAGAAAGTTCTGGGAAAGGGCTACTCTGTTAATATATAGTATGTGCTTATTGATGCTTGTTTGCATGGTTTTCTGACCTCACACAACCTTCCTTGGATCGTTGCCTTTTTGTTGTTGTTGTTATATTTGTATATAAAACTACACTGAAACTTAAATAAGGTTTCTGAAGCATCCGACTGTAGTCTGCCCTATTCCTTCAGGTCCTCAGATCCCATAACCGGCAGAAAGAGCTGCACAGGTAGGCTGAGAAGTCAACAACATGCACACAAACCAATGTTAGACCCAACTGACCTTTCAAGTTAACCATACCAGCCCAATATTTAACCTCAGTTCTCACCACTAGCAGAAGACATTGAAGACCCTCGTTCCTTGTACATGTTCTGCCCCATCTGGAGCCCCGCTTTGGCAGAGAGGGGCACACTCGTGTCTAATCTGCCTCACCGAAACACCCAGAGCAGTGCCGAGTGCACAGGGTGAAGAGTGAGTAGAGACAAAGGAGCATCTAAGCATCTTTCAGCAAGATTTGCATAAAAGGTAACGACCCCAAGCTGTCAGGAGCACAGGTAGACGAGACTGTTGTCTTCGGGGTGCTTGGTTCTTCCCTCGCACTGGAGGGGGGTGTGGGGAAGTGATACCTGGGTAGGGAATCTTCCCATAGGTGACGATCTCGTACAGGAGAATTCCGAAGGACCACACGTCAGACTTGATAGTGAAGCAGCCGAAGTTGATGGCCTCTGGAGCCGTCCACTTGATAGGGAACTTGGCACCTGAAGAGGAAGACATGGGCTCTTACTCCAGGTTTAAGCTAATGGGTTAGAGGTAATTTTCTTCCTTGACTTTTTTTTTTAAAAAGAAATTCAAGTAATTTACTTGGAATAGAAAAGATACATGCACAATCAAAACGGACATGGTGTCAAATGTCATTCGAACAGAGTCACCTCCCTTGCCCTTCCCTTTAGGGTCCTCCTTTCGTTAGAAGCAGTTTCTTCTAGAACCTCCAGGGGGCACTGTAATCAGCTCAACTTTAAACAGGAAAGGGTGCGGTGTACTATTTTCTTACACTGTTGGCCTTTCAAAAGGGTTGCTGAAATTTTATCTAGAGTTTAGTATGCTGGCATGCACCTGTATTCTCAGGTGAGATAGGGGAATCTCTTGAATCAAGGAGTTTAGCTTTAAACTCCTGGACATCAATATAAGACCCCATCTCAGAAAACGAAACCAAACATACAGTATCAAAACGTCACACCAAGCCTTCTCTACAGTTCAGGCTTTTCTTTAGTAAGTCCATTCTAAGTTTGAGTGGCCATATTTATTATTTCATTTAAATGTACCTACTTAATTTTTAGTGCCGGAATGAATGCTAAGTACACATTTGACTACTGAACTAGATCCACAACCAGAATTATATTTAATTTCCTTCGAGGAAAGCAAGACTTGGCGCAGTCTGTAGCTCCAGCATTGTGGAACTGCTAGGGGTTCATAGCCACTGCTTGAAAACATTATCTTTACTATGTCTTTGCAGGCATTTTCTTTTGCAGTGCCTTACTAAGGCTAGTAGTCCCTATAAGAACAGAACAGACAGTTGTGTACACCTGTTGTGTGCTGGGCTCACAATCACTGACTCCTGGATTGTTTCTAGACAGCCTGGAGCAGTGGTGCATGATGGGAGGACAGAGATACAGAGACTCGGAGCATCTCCATGTTACCACTTTCTATTTGGTATCATTCTAACATGTTCTTTATGGTCTTTGTCCTTTCTGGTATTTTTCAAAGACTCAGTGCTTGTTGGTGACAACAAACCAGTGTAATCAATTCTCTCTCATGTACTCAAAAGCTGGATTCCCTGGCTTGGATCCTGGCTCAGACCCTTACAGAAGATCTCTAGAGTTGCAGAACCTCCGAGGCCCATCATCAGTGGTCTGCAGCATAGACTAAGTGTTACGAACATCTCTGCAGTCCAGGGAAGCACATGTGCTTTATTATTTGAGAGGGGAAAAAAATCTGCCTTACAGGGTAAATAAAGAATCTTAATTTTGACAAATTTAGTGTTGACTAAGTGAAATACAAGGCTGGATGTGTGGTGCACATACTTGTAGTCCCAGCACGTGGGAGGCTGAGGCAGCAAGATTTAGAGTTTGAGGCCAGCCTGGGTTACACAGCAAGACTGTGCTACAACTCAGTGGTTGAGCTCTTGCCTTGCAAAGATGAGACCCTCGTCCATTAATCCCCACTGCCAAAAAGTAAAACACCCCCTTATCTCAAAAAGCAGCAAAGAAGAAGACAGATACTACTGTTCATGAATCTTGTTACAGTATTGAGTGGCCTTATCCAAGACAGATCTTACACAGAAAGCTACCATTGAGGCACATCTTCAATATTGTACCAAATAAGCCTTTTTTTCCCCTTCAAAATGATGACTCTTTTTTTGTAGATGCTTTATTAAAAAGCAAACAAAAATGAAATTAGGCAGAGAAATAATGAAATATTTCTTGTTATGTCGCTTTTTGAGTTGTTTGTATATTAACTACCTGTCAGATACATAGCTAGGAGATTTCCTCATTACACAGCAATGCCCTGTCTTGAAGGTAGAAACAAGGTCGGTGGGAACCGAGAGAACACAGGACAGAATTGGGGGGTGGAAAAGTGGGAGGGCATCATCATGGGGGGCAATAGCACACTCCTGCAGCAAGATGGCCTCTGTAACCCAGCACACGTACCTTCCCTCGCTGTGTATTCATTATCTTCGATTACTCTCGCGAGGCCAAAGTCTGCAATCTTGCACATGAGAGACTCAGAGACCAGCACGTTGGCAGCTCGCAGATCGCGGTGGATGTAGTTCTTCCGCTCGATGTACGCCATGCCTTCTGCAATCTGCAAACAGAAGGGGGTCATGTTCATATTCTAGAGAGGCTGTCATGGTTGGCCATCAAGAAAAAAACTAGTTTTTCAAAATTTTAAGATAGTGCTAAAGTCACCCTTAGAATTCTTTTTAAAGTCTGTCCCTAACATCTCCAACAATGGTAACTTTTTTAAAAAAAGTTTTTATTTTATTTTTATTTATCTCTTTGTGTGTGTGTGTTCGTGTCGGTCCGTGTGTGTGTGTGTGTGTGTGTGTGTGTGTGTGTGTGTGTGTGTGTGTGTGTCTTTTGTGTCTCAGTGAAAACATTGCATGCAGGTACTCTTGGAGGCCAGAAGGGGGCATTGGATCCCCTGGAGCTGGAGTTGCAGGCAGTTGAGATAATTCAACATGAGAGAGGGGAACTGAATCTGGGCCCTCTCTAAAAGCAGTTCACGGCCTTAACTGCTCAGCTATCATCTCAGCCCCATGGTAACATTTTGTTTTTTAAATAACAATAGATTCAGCATTTTTAACAGTGTGAAAGCTTTTTTTAAGACCTGTAAAACCTGCCCATGCTGATATACAGAGGTCATGTTAGATTCTTAGGTGAGGTCCCCTAAATTTATATATTGATATCCTGACCCTCAATATGATCCTTATGTGTTGGTAGTTGTAAAATAACTAGGTTGGGGGGCAGTGCAGACTTGGTGCCCTTATATAAGAGGCCACAGAGAGCTTCCTAATCATTTCCACCTTGGGTGGCCATGGCTATTAAGAGGCTGTAAGGAGAATGGGCCTGTACCAGATACTGAATGTGCTGGTGCTTCTTTCTGGATGTCCCTAGAACTCTAAGAAATAAATGCCTGTTGTTGGAAACATCCAGTCCATGGTATTTTGTGGTAGAAACCAGAACTAAGACAACAGAAGAGAAGAAAGTGATTTGCTAATACAAGGCACCAGCAACAGGACGTGAGAGACACGCTTGTTAGTAAGACCCTTTCTGTCAGGATCTTGCTAAGGAAGAGGTGGGGCCAGCTCTCCAGAGCCTCTGAGCATAGTCCCTCAGGACGAACAGAATATACTCTGGCAACAAAGCAAAAATATGAGGCAGAATGAAGGATTCATATAGACAACAGCCCAGAGAGGAGAAGGTACTACTTAGTGCTGGTAGGAAATGTGGCAGAGCTCAAAAAATCAGTTAAAGGATTGTGCCACCAAATTACACAGTCAAGGATAAGGAAGGAAGAAAGTGTGTGTGTGTGTGTGTGTGTGTGTGTGTGTGTGTGTGTACTCGTGCGCATACGCTCATGCTTGTGTGTATTTATGTGTGCATGTATGTGTGCTTGCGTGTGTTTATGGAGTGCATGTTTGTGGTGTGTGTGTATTTCTGTGTACTTGTCTGTGTATTTGTGTGTATGTGTTTAAGAGAAGCTTCCTCAATTAGGATGACTTCTCAATAGAGTGAATTGTCCCCCAGAGGCTGTAAATTGCATCTGGGAAGGCTCCTCCATCACCAGCAGCAGCAGCCTCCTTACCTCACACTGTGAAGACCGCACAAGCCCCTTCAACCTCTACTGCTTAGCAAAGGAGCAGCTGGTTAGCACTTCCTTTCCTTCCAGGCCTCATCCTGGGTCCTCTTCTGGAGTCCTCCTAGTCCCATCCTGAACCTCTCTTCACCTGTCCTGCAGCGTTGGTCTGCACAAACACTACTCACAGCTAAGGGTTACAGCTTTACCATTGTTTTCTGTTGGGGGGGGGGGCTTACTGTTGCCACAGCAACCAGATAATCAACGCCTCTAAGGCAAAGGCTGCACTGTATATCTTTTCTATTCTCACTCGAGTGCAACTTTGCTGCTGTCACTAATCTCCTCCAGAAAAACGAGCTAGAGTTTTGATTTTTGTTTTTAAGATTTATTTATTTATTTCGTATATGTGAGTACACTGTAGCTGTCTTCAGACATACCAGAAGAGGGCATCAGATACCATTACAGATGGTTGTGAGCCACTATGTGGTTGCTGGGAATTGAACTCAGGACCTCTGGAAGAGCAGTCAGTGCTCTTAACCGCTGAGCCATCTCTCCAGCCCCCGAACTAGGTAGGGTCCAGGAAGCTATGTTGCTAGCACACAGGATTTGTAGGTGTCATTCTTCTGGTCACAACAATTTGAGAATACGCAAAGTGCCCCAGATCTACTTTGAAGTCTAGTCAACCCAGAACTTCACTCCCTATGGGCACCCAGGCACACTGTCCAAATACTTTAATAATGCTACCAGGAGCTGGTAGCATTCTACAGGACCTGGCTTTGCTTTATCTTCCTGATTCCTCACCATGACTCCTCCTGCAGCCTCTTGGCAACCACCCTCAAACCTCACTCCCCCGTTATGTGGCCCATTCATCCTGCAGGTCTGGGCTGAGAGGCCATTTTTTTTTCCCTGAGCCTTTGTAGCACAGCACTTTCTCCGAGGAGTGCATCTCCATGGCTCGTCACTCTGTCCATGTGCCCATCTCATGTGGCCACTTCCCTGGGCACAGGTGAGCTGCATGTGCTGCCTGCATTCAGCTCTCAACTTGGTACAAAGGAAGCACGATGACATGGGGGGGCTGACCTTGTAAAACATTGCACACATCTGACGATAGGTAAGCACATAGAGCAGAAACCAGAGCATGGTGGGGGAAAATATGAGGCTGGTCGAGATAGCAACAGCTGGGTGGCCTCTGCTTTCCCTACTCTCAACGGCCCTAGGCGCACAGAAGATGCTCGCCCTTATCTGGAAATATTCAAAATAGCTTCAACAGGAAGCCCACCGAAGGCGGTGGGGTGGGGTGTGAATGCCCTGGCAAGGGCATGCTGGCATTCGTGACTTCCTCTAGAAGACTCTGCACCGGACCAGTGGGGCATGGCATAGAGGGCAGAGGGTGATGTAACACAAGGGACTGAGGCAAACGTTATTGGGGCAGGACTCAGGCTTCAGTTTCTCATAGTTTGTTGGCACGCCAACCTCAACCAAACTTACTAAAGGCAAGGCAAGAGTGCAGAGCATGCTGGGACTAAGCAGAAGAATGGGCCAAGAAGCTGTTACACAACTGGATAGAATGTTTGGGTTAAGGAGACAGAGACGTGCCTTGCTGAAATGAGCCAGCAAGGTTCTAGAACCCCAAAGGGATACAAACAATTGCATGGTCATTACTGATGCTCTCTGAGCCTCTTTCCAGTCCTCCTTAGTAACAGAGCCTTCTTGAAATGCTAGGCCATGCTTACCTAGCTAACAGTCTAGTAAATATATAGACCCTAGGTCAGGAGTGCAAAGAGCTGAAGCTGGCTAAAATCCCGACTCAGGGCTCAGCTCCCTCTCCTGCTTGGCCATGGATTTCCAGGGTCAGCTTATTCTAAGATCATTCCAAGAACTTGCTAGGAGGGCTCCAGGCACATCTACTCAAGCTGGGCACCTGCTGAAAGTGTTTGGAGGTGATTCTCTGAAGCAGTCACAGTCTTGAACAAGCCTTGTGTACTTGGGATCTCTATTCCAGTTACAGCGCTTTTCCGGACAGTGATATTGGTGTTGAGATGAAATCCTAAAGTAGCTTGAGCTGAGCTCAATAATTAGCAGACACCCCAGCAAAGCGAAAGGCTCCCAAGTATTACCACCCTAGTCTGTAAAATTCGTTCCCTCTCTTCAGCCCCCAACTCTACAGTGTTCTTTATTTGGCTTTTAAAAACCAACCAACCAACCAACCAACCAACCAACCAACCAACCAACCAACATTTAGAATCAAAAGGGTTTTACTGTAGCCAGAGCAAATCTGGCTATATTTGATAGCAGCGGGAAGAAACCAGACCCAGCTTCTGCTGGTCTAGATTAGGAGGATGCTTTGTTCATAGGATATCCTCTTCCTCTTTCAGCAGTACAGAAAGAACTGTCAGCTAGATACATCAAACCTGTCCCCAGGGATCCCAAGAGAAGAGCTCAAGCCTCTCACTTCCTATATCTCAACACCACATAAAAGTCACTGGTATGGCAGCTACTGGAGATACCGTGTCTAGTGAGAAAGGACCCTTTTGACCAGGAAATGGTTTTGTTGTGTTGTGTTCAGGTAGTAGATGATGATGATGATGATGATGATGATGATGATGATGATGATGACAATGAGGACGACGATGATGGTAGTGGTGGTGATGGTGGTGATGGTGTGGTGGTGATGATGATGGTAGTGGAGGTAGTGGTGGTAGTGGTGCTATGGTGGTGGTGGTGTGGTGGTGATAATGATGGTGGTGGCGGTGTGGTGGTGATGATTATGATGATGACTATTAGAGAGAGATAATAATCACCACTCGTTCAGCATTTACTCTGTTTTACAGCCTTTACGCTTAATTCATGTTTGACCCTAATGACAGCCACCAGGCAGGTTTTACTCCCACAGAACACATGCAAGTGACACTTAGGAAAGCTAAAGTCCCCATAAAACACACGAGTGAAGGAAGCCATGGAGGTATATGGCAACCATACTCCGTGACCACACTCTGTCCAGCATGGTGCCTGCCACTTGAAAATGTTTCTGATCGAAGCAAATGCTATAAAACACGCCCTTGCTGAGTGTGCCGCTCTCCTGGGAGGAGGGGCCAAGCTACCAGGTAAGGCAGAGAACTATGAACCACAGGGTGGACACCAGCTTAGCAACCTAGTCATAGGAAGTAATAGTGACGATGCCTGGGGTGAAGGACTGTCTTGTCTTGTCAGTTGATAAACAGACTTGCAGTGTCAGGAAATGAGTCCTGAGGTGCAGCCACTCTAATGGGACTTGGGGAAGAACAGAGGCTTCAGGGACGCTCTTACTCACTCACCAGTCAGCTGACTTACCTCAGCTTCTGATTATCTTCAATGACCAATCAGCTGAACATCCTGCCCTCCCAAAAGCCCAGAGCCACAGGTCTGGCCAAGCACACATGTCAGAATGGGGAGTATCAGCCTCTAACAGAAGTCATTCCAGGAGCCACAGCATGCAGAAAACACACACTGCTTCTTGTAAGGGTAGGCTCAGATTTTTTTGGGGGGTGGGATGAGGGGGTGTAGAGTGAGCCGAATCAGGGCTGGACCTTAGACCATGGTCAGAATCCCAGAGGTCACTATGGACTGCTAGCCTGTCATCATGCCTTAGTTTATGAATATAGCTACACAGTTATGTTGCTTAGCAACAGGGATCCATTCTTAAAAATCTATCATTAAGCGATTTTTCTATTGTTCAAGCATTGTGTGTTATACTTACATGACCTAAGGGGTGACATCATCACTAGGTGCTATAATCTGGGACTACGGTTGTCTATGCAGCCAATGGCTGGCACAGCATTGGAATTGGGTAACCATGGGTGATTTTTCACACAAAGTGGTTCTTATAGCACAACGGTCTTACATGTACACACACACACACACACACACACACACACACACACACACACATATGGTGGGCTGGGTGTCGATTGACTCTAAACTCCAGGGTCTTATTACTTTGCAAATAATTTTCTTCCAGGATACAACATTAGAAATGTTAAATCAGACTAAAGATATTAGAAGAATCTTGCTTGGGCATGCTAACATAAAGGTCCCATCCACTAACAATGCTTACATAGAAAGCCTGTCTTCCTATCCTGCACACAAGGGGTGCACAGTGCAATCTGTCTCATCGGGCCCCAGGATCGCTCTGAGGAAGGCAACACTGGTCCCTCTCTGCTAATGAACTTAAACTTCACATCCCCATTGCACACTTAGCGCCATGCTGGGGTCTTACAGCACAGTTACATCTGTCTGAAGAACATCTAGGGCCCACAGTGATACGCAACGAGCCCTCTTTATGAGGGATTTAACTCTAGCTGGAAATAACAATTATGTCTGCAAACCCAGGCAGAACTCAGATAATTCTCCTTGCTAGTGAGAACTGCTCCCAAGTCAGTCATCTGCCTCCCTGTGTGGAATTGGTCAATCCCAGCACCCCACAGAGTGGTATCTTTGGGCTAGCTCCCACCACAACAGTGCTTGGAATCCAGGTGGCTCCTAACTGTGCCCTTCGTCAGCTGTCGCCACCACACTTCCTGATGTTTTGGACAGATAATGGAGGGTCTCACAGGTGACTTGACTCCAGTGTTTACGCCCACTAATTACTGCAGCTTTTGCGAACATCAGCGGGTAGCAGGTGAAGAAGGTTTGTTTCTGTTTTTAATAAGAAACACCTGCACCAGAGTCAGAGTCTCAGGGAGAAAGGAACTCAGGAAAACTGAATGCGATCTCTCAAGCAAAGCTAAACTCTATCCCAGGAAGTTCCAGCCTGAATGAGAAGCTGGAACTGAAACACAGCCTGCCTTAGAATGGGCTGTGGGAATAGTCAGACATCCAGAGAAGCAGGAGAGACTCTAAAGAAGGAGCCACCGAAGGGTGGAAGAAGGGACCCACCGTTCTGCTGCCTCGTCTGATCTGTGGAGCAAGCTTCTATTCCTCTCGCCTCCTGTGGCTGAGCAAAGGGTCCAGATAGTTAAAGCACCAAGAGCCCATGGAGTAAGGATGACTCCAGTAAAGTGGAAGGGAAAATGAGTGGCAACTGGTACACATCACAATCTCTAAAGTGTCTCTCCCAATGGGGAGAAGGTGTAGCGATAAGAACAGAAAACAGAGTTTGCAAACCAAGCAAAACAAGGACTCGCATTTCTCTGTGTTCCCAGCAGGGCTGCATTTGTCCATTGGTTCTTCATTTCCATAGAAACAAGAGTTAGTAATGGCCACTGATTCTGCACACTGGGTCCCTGCACTGCAATCTATTATGTGGGTAGAGGAAGCATGGATCAAAAAGCCCACTCATTGCTGTTGAATCTCTTGAAACTCTTAGTTTTATTCAGTCATAATATCTACATTTCCCTAAGAAAACCCAGCTAGACAGAACGATCCAAGCTTTGATGTTGATGGTGCTGATGACAGCGGCTGTCACCCAATAGCTTCTCCTCACCCTGACACTGCTACACTTTTATAACAGTCAAAGCTAGGCCACACGACAGGTGCCACTCATCACAAAGGAGAGGAACCGGAGTCCAGAGAAGGCCTGCTCCAAGGAAGACCAAGATTAGAAGCCATGTTTAGTAGGCTCCTCCTTGTGCACACTGGCTTCTGCCTTTAAAATGAGAGCACTCACCAAATAAAGAAGAGAAAGAGGAAGAAGACGATGAGATAATTGAGAAGCCAGCCAAGGCTAAACTGGAAGTCTGTTGGCCTGCCCTCACAGCGGAGGACGAGGGAGGGGAGCGGAACACGCCCATGCAAAGCCACATCTGTGGCTGGTCAGAATGTAAGCAGCCAACAACAGGCAAGGATTCCTCAGGGACGCGGGTTTCCAAAGGTGGCTCCGCCAAGCGACCGACTGCAATTAAATTAGTATGTTCCATGAGGGGAATCACTTTCTTCAGGAGGTGGAGGGGAGTTGTCAGTTAGTTTTCTTAGACTTTCTCTTGCACAATAACCCACACGTGACTACTTCACTCCTCTGAGAATTGTGTGAACTCACTAGAAAAGAGGAAGGTGGGCTAGTGAGGGGCTAGGGACCAGAGTGGATGCCGGGCAAAACAGCAGGGTGGGCTGTTATTAGCGAATATAGAATTACTACATGTCCCAGAAAATTTTTTCTGAAAGAAAGAAAGAAAGAAAGGAAGAAAGGAAGAAAGAAAGGAAGGAAGAAAGAAAAGATCTCTGACTCCCAGAACCCACATAGAAAAGCCGGCTATGGTAGCATTCTAGTGCTGGATAGGCAGAGATAGCATGATCCCCTGATATCCTAGTCAGTGAGAGACTCTGCCCCAAAGGAGGTAAACTGCTCCTAAGGAGTGATACATGAGGTTGAGCTTTGGCCCTTCAGACACACATGCACCTATACTTGCACATGTGCATTTGTACTCACATGGACACACACACGTGCGCGCGCGCACACGCACACACACACACATTATATACACATAGAAGAAACTATTGTAGGGGCTTGAGCAATACTTGTACATCTGTTGTGGTAATTTCTTACCCCAATGAGCCCATATAAAAAACACACAACCGTTATTATATTTGTAAGTCGTATGCCTAGATCTATCACTACACTAATCTGTTTCTCAGGTATGAGACCCCTTTTGCAGCTTCTCCAGGACATGTGGTTCTGCTCCATCCTCCTTCCACCTCCTCATCCTCTGTCTCTCTCTCTCTCTCCCCCCCGTCTCTGAGACCTCCAGTCCCACTTTTCCCATCCGTTGTCCAGTCACCGATCGGCTCTAGCCTTTATTCGATCAGTCAGAATGGGGTGAAGGTTTAGTGAGATCACCTGAGTATGTGATCTACTTCTCATCAGAGGCAGCCCCTCTCGAGGAAGCAGGATTGATATCAAAGTACAAACAGTGCCTGGACAACCACAACATACATCTATGCTCAGAGAAGCATTACACACAACAGTAACCCAATATCCGCTGATGGGTGAATACTGTGGAACATTATACAGTCAACAAAAGGAAGGGAATCTGATACACATTACAACATACATGAACCTTGTAGATATTAATCTAAATAAAACAAGTTAGGAGCTTTAAATGGTCAAATTCAGAGCTACAGAAAGCAGAAAGCTGGTTAGCAGGTTGGTCATCAAAGGAATATGGGGAGTTAGAAATGGGTGTCAAACGATAGACTTGGTGACTCACAGTGTGGAAGTGCTTAATACCAGACATAAGTAGAGAGTGACAGGCCATGTGGATGTCTGAATGGCAGGGTGGGACGAAGAAGAAATTGTCTTCTCTTCCCATTCATTCAGTCTAATCTCAAAACTGCAAACAGATGGCCCAGGGGATAAAAGCTCTTTATACAGGACTCATAAACCTGAGCTTAATGGGAAAAGGGAGTGGGGGATAATTATTACTATAACATTTTCAGATTTATTTATTTTGCACAATGACTGCTTTGCCTGCGTGTATGAGTCCATGTACCGCTTCCACGACTATTGCACAGAGAAACCAGGGGATGGGCTCAGAACTCCTGGAACTGGAATTATGGATAGCTGAGCCACCATGCGGATTCAGAGACCCAAACCTGCGTCCTCTGCAAAAGCAACAAGTGCTCTTTTTTTTTTTTTTTTTTTTTTTTTTGGTTCTTTTTTTCGGAGCTGGGGACCGAACCGAGGGCCTTGCGCTTCCTAGGCAAGCGCTCTACCACTGAGCTAAATCCCCAACCCCGCAACAAGTGCTCTTAACCACCGAGCCACTTTTCCAGCCTGAATAATTATTATCCTGATTGTACTGCCATCCCTGAACCCTTTGTGTGTGTGCATGTGCTGCTGACATGCCCTGACATGCTAAGCATCGCTGTGCCACTTAAACCCTCAGCCAGCCCTGAACTGTACGGATAGGAAAATGACTAACAATAGCAATGTGCTTACGGCAGTGAAATAAATTATAAACACTAGAGTTGGTCTTGGAGAGGCCAGATGTGAGGCCATGTGGGAGGAGGCCAGGAGGGCATAGCCTGGTCTCAGGTACACTGGCTATGCAGGTTGACTACCATGGATTCATGGAGATGACTTATGGCTTTGACAAGCACAGGATAGGGCAGGAAGTGGCTGACGTGCTAGAAATCTTTTCACTGCCACAGCAGTGGTAGAAGTGCCGTACCTGGTGGTCTCTACAGAGACCACGAAGAAAGGAGAAAGAAGCAGTTTTCTACTGACCCCAGTGAGGGAGGGGAGGGAACAAGAGAACTGCCACTGGCCACTGTGTACTTCTTCAGAGTCAAGACTGTTCCTGCTGTGGAATGTGCACTGTGACCAACGGGGGACTCCTGATGCCTCCAAGCCCCTAATGCTTCCCTCAGCTCGAGGCTGAAACTGCTCAGTGGGAGTGAGCTGTGACTTTGACAAGAACTAAGACAGCCACCCTCTGATGCAGCTGTCTGGTCCTTGTGCACAGCTGTGCTCTGTGCTGCTGCTGACCAGGGAAGACCTGGGTGAGACCTAAGTGCGGTCTGTAGGGGAATGCAAAGGAAACAGTCAGGAACAGATGACATTGTGACAGGCACACACATATTTATAGATTTTTAGTAAAACATGGGGGAAAAAAGCACTGTGCCTTCTCTAGGTGCCCCCAGCTCAGCATACTGCTGTTATTACCATTACTGTTGTTGCTGCTGGGACTGAAACTGATTGAGCTACAGTAGCTTTGCCTTAGTGTATCAAAGGACTGAAAGGTCAAGGTCCTTCTGAGGTGGGTGGGAGCCTTCCTTGAGAGAACTGCATTTATTCGTCCACCCACCCGTCCATGTATCCACTGACACAGACATCCCTGCCTACAGGCCCCGCCCTGTTCTCAAGGCAGGGGTCTCCCAGAAAGAGTGCAGGTCTATCACGGTTACTTTCTGATAAGGGAGACAGAAGGCAAGGACTCGTCAAGACACCAAGCCAGGAACAAAGGAAATGGATTGTTTCCTCTCTACATTTCAATTGGTTAGACTGTGCCCTGCAAGCAACCACTAATGCATTCACCCTGGGATGAGCTTCAAGGAAGTCTGTAACGCCATCTAATAAACTCCAGAAACAGAGTCGAGGTTCATCTCTATTTGTATTTCATCCCCTTTGAAGTGAGTTTTCAAAATAGTCTGTGTTTATGGATGGAGCCTAACGGTTTCCCTCTGCCACTCCAGCTTTTCCTTATGAAGCAGGAGGGGGTAGAGGCTGGAGTAACATTGAAAGGAATGTGTCTGCTCACTGGTCAGAGTTTGCCTGAACCCGCAGGATTGGGCAGCTGACTCCTTGGCTTCCTTGACTTAATGAGTATGACAAAAGGCCAGTTCCTCCAGCTGATGTGCCTCAGAGAGGAAGAAGCATGGGCTTCTGGCAAGATGGTCTGTGAAAGCATCACCCAGCAACTTCCCATCAGTACTTCCTAGGCTCATCTAAACCCAAAGGACACCCAAGGCCTGTCCTTGATTACAGATAACCAGACCAGGTATACATAGGTTTAAACAAGCACATAAGAGGAGACTCAGGATACGATATGAAGTGGGACTCTGCAACACAGTTGTCTAAACACGGAACAGACATGTATGTAGAGAGCTAACACCTGGAACATCATCTAATACAAAGTGCAGATCAATGGCCTCTATCAGGGCTCAGTCTGTCCTGAGTGATGGATAAAGTTCTGGAGGTCTCCAAGCAAGGTATGACTCAACTCTTCTCATCCCACAGTTCTCTGGCCAGTTTCCAGTGGTCTCACCAGCAGGGAAACCAGAAGCAAAGAGCAGCAGGCAGTTACCCTATAAGTCACCAGGGGGTGGCAGAGGTAGCCATGTGAGTCACCTGTGTAGGACTGCATTTAGTAAAGGACTGAGGAGAGTGTCAAGGTTGGCAACTCTAAGGACCATGTCGCCTTCAGCGAGAGGAGACCAGCCACAAATGGGAATGGTTCTGGAGCAGGAAGAAAAGGCAACTCGGCTGGGCATGGCTAGTGTGATGTGATTAGCAGACATCTGTGTGGAGAAACCAAGAGAGCAGTGGACTGGAGGGAGGCATTAGAGCTGGAGACAGGAGCTACAGTGCTCTCAGAGCTGGACAGTTTTACTAGATCTACAGTGCCCCAAATGGCTATCCTTCAGAATACAAAAGTTGACCCTGCAAATCAGTGGTTCTCAACCTGTGGCTCATGACTTCCGGGGTGTGCATGGAATGACCCTTTCACAGGGGTCATCTAAGACCACTGGGAAACACACACATTTATAGTACATTTCATAACAGCAAAATTACAGTTATGAAGTAGCAATTTTATGGTTGGGGGTCGCCACAACATGAAGAACTGTATTAAAGGATTGCAGCAGCATTAGGCAGGCTGAGAACCACTGATATAAAGAAAATATTTGCAGATTTAATAAATTAAAGATCCTGAGATGAAATGCCATTCTAGGCTCAGGGCACACCCCATGTCTAATGTCTGGTTGCTGTTTAAGTAAACAACCAAGGGACGCTTTTCTTCTGCAGAGGAGTCTTGGCAAAGACACGAGGTTGGGGTAGGCACGACTCACAGAACCCTGCCTCAAACCAGGGAGTGCCAAGAGCCACCAGAACCTAGAAGAGCTGAGGGAAGAATCAGGGGTCCTAAGGAAACATTGTATTCCTGAGGCAGCTGCTCAACTTTAAATCATAGGAATTTAACCTGCGCTTACAGGAGAGTCAAACCTCTAGAAACAGCTGGAGAGGCGAGGGCTCAATGTGTAACACAGTGTAACATTGTAATGCAGTGTAGCACGTCAGGCGGGCTGAGGCTGCTTGAGGGCCCTCTCAGGGAAAAGTCCAGCCAGGTAATCCACTGAGAGCCCCACGAGGGTGGGTAGTTTGCAGATGAAAGAGACACACTAGTGCCCAGGAGCTGAAAAGGCATGGGCTTGGATCATATAGCAGGACCCACAGATGAGTAGTCTTGAATCAGAAATGCGACAAGCCAGCAATCATAATAGCACATAACTGAAAATTAAGGGTCTAAGAGATGAAGATCTGGCCAGGCACGAGGCCAGGAAAGATTTTACCCGGAAGGTGTGATGGAGGGGACAGAGAGAGAGAGAGAGAGAGAGAGAGAGAGAGAGAGAGAGAGAGAGAGAAAAGAGGGAATATGATGAGGGAGGAAGTGGGGCAACAATGACGTGTGAGGGGGCAACACTAAAATGAAATGAGAACAGTAGAGACAGCAGGATTAAAAGTCCAATGAGCACCTCTCTCTCACCACCCAGGGACTCCGTGAGGAGTAAAAGACAGAGTCCTGGAGGGCAGGAAGTAAGAAACAGCCTGAGTTTGAAAGTGAGGATTGCTGGGAACAGTGGGAGATGTGCTTAGAGCCAGTGTTCTGTGTCATGGTGAGGCAAGCATCCAGGAACCCCAGGAGGACTGCAGCAAGCAGTCTGAGGGTGAGGGCTTCAAGGGAGTTGAGGCTCTGGGGATGAAGCAAAGGGTCTACAATCAGCAGGAGGATCACATTGTGTAGGAATGCGCTGAGAAAAAGTGAGGTAAGAAACACACTTGTACCACGTATCTTAAAGGAACAAGGGGTTGGTATGACCCAGGAAATGGTGGAAAATTTTCTACCAGCTTTAAGTCATAATTTTGTAGAGGAGTGTTCCTTCACCATGTGAATTCCAGAATCAAGGTGCAGTGCTGAGGAAAGGCCCAGACTTAGGCCAAGAGAGGAAAACACCTGTTCCACTGTGCACCCCCTGCCCTCATGCTTCAGTTTCAACCAGTTCGTTTATAGTTTTTCATTCTTCCTGGAGCTCTTTATGCCACAAGGAACGTGAAACAAAGCCACTCTTTGTTTTCTCTGACAATCCAGATACTCACATTCTATTTCCTTCTTCTCTTGCTTTTGTTTAACCGATTAGGCAAGTTTTGTGTAGGGGACTAAACACGAGGAAGACGAGGAACATGAAAACGTTTTTGTTCACACTTGAGCCTCAGACGACCTTCAAGGTGACACACATTCTTCCAGTTGCCAGTTCAGAGCTATGTGAAGTAAGACAGGTGTGCTCCAATTTAAGGGTCAATAAAATGACTTATGGAGTTTTTACCCAGCACCCACTCTCTTCAAGGCTCTGCTGCTGTTCACGGATGATGCGAACACAAACAAGAACTCACTGAAATAGTAATTGTACATGCTATGGAAGAAATGTCTAGCAGTGTCTTCTGAGAACCATGGAGCAGACAGGAGGGGAAGTGGCTCAGGTGGGAGGTCAAATGTTGGCAGCAAGAGTGTGGGCAGGCATGAGGCAAAGGACAGTAGCTCCCAGGAAGGAAAATTTGGGAAAGACGCTGAGTCCAGAAAGCATTTGTGAGCTGCAGAGCTGAGGAAGGAGGGGGCTGTGGTCCACTGGAGCTGGTCGGAACCCATGGAGGGGAGTTGCATGAAAGCCATCCAGGTGGTGAGATACAGACAGTGTGCAGACTTAGAAAGATGGGTAAGAGAGGGTGACAGAAGGTACTGCCAGGGGTCATGGAGAAGGCAACAGAGGAGCTGGGAACAGAGTGTTTTTGGTTTTACAACAGTGTGAATGGACTTAATGCTGCTGACAGCAGGGAATATGGTTAGACTGGTGCATTTGACGATATGTATTTTTTAACCACAATTGTGTATGTGTGTCTGAGGTTGGGGGCGGGGCAGGGCATGGGCACGCGCCACAGAACACATTTAGAGGTCAAAGGGAAACCTCAGGAGTCCTTACCTTCCACCCCATTTTTACATGGAGCTGGGGGCTTTGAACTCATTCTCCCTGCTTGTGTGGCAAGTGCTTAACATACTAAACCATCTTCGAGCCCCTCTTTAACCGCCATATTTGAAAACCCAAGAATAAGAGAGGAGAGAGGAGAGAGGAAGTGGAAGAGACGGGGAAGAGGGAAAAGAGAAACCCAGCAGCTGACCTGCCTACTTAGTGAAACTTGGAAAGAAGGAAGCCGAGGAGAGAGGAGAAAAGAAGAGCTGACAGCCAACTCTCTGTCTGAGATTTATGGGTCCTGGCCAAGTTTTAGGTCAGCTTAACCCAAGCCAGAGTCATTTGGAAAGAGAGAACCTGAATGAAGAAGTGTTCCCATCAGATTGGCCTGTGGGCAAGACACTGTCCGTGGTGAGGGCCCAGTTCCCTGTGGGCAGTGCCAGCACTGGTTAGGTAGTTCTGGGGTATAAGAAAGCAGACTGGGCGAGCCATGAAGAGCAAGCCAATAAATAGCACCCCTCCACGGGCTCTGCATCAGCTCCTGTCTCCAGGTTCCTGGAAGTAGGAGCCCCAGGATTGAAGGGGTCATGGAGAGCAGCGAGGCTTAGCACTATGTGGCAGGGTTAGAGTCCCTGATGAAAGCCCAGGAGAGGCTGTTGGTGTAGGTGCAACCCACTTACAGTGAAGACCCAATATTTTGGAGATGCTGGTACCATGGGACAACCAGCAACGACAGCAGCAGTTGTGCAGTGGACCTGGCTTCAGTTTACAAGACAAGCTGTGTGCGCTGCCTAAGTCCTGTAGCGTCCAGAAGAGTATGGATTGTTACCAGATATCAAACGCTGAACGTCTTATATCATTGAGTTCTGTTTTAATTTGACTTGATTGTAATTATGCAGATGGTCCTGGGGTGTGTAAGAAAGCAGGGTGAGTCATGGGGAGTAAGCCAGAAAGCAATGTTCCTCCACACCTCTGTTTCTGTTTCTGCCTTGAGTTCCTGTTCTGATTTTCCTCAGTAATGGAGACTAGATGTTATTTGCAAGCATACGAAAAAATAAACCCCTTCCTTCCCAGGTTGCTTTTGTTTGTGATGTTTCATCATAGCAGTACAAACCCGAACTAAGCCAACGTGTGTGGGATGTTTAAAGTTTAATGACCTTGCTGCTTAATTTTTATAAAACACACACAATTATATTTATTTGTAGGTATAAAGCGGTAGTTCGTTATATGTACACCCATCAACATACCAATCACCTCAAATGCTTGAAGACAAAGGCCATAGATTCTCAAATGTGCAAACTGACAATGGCCTCATGGATACAGAGAGGAGCATGGCAGTTGCGGAGGCTGGAAAGTGTAGAGGTGCGGAGAGATGGAAATAGGCAGGTTGCTGTGGTGTGTCTAGGTTTCCTGAGCAGACATTCAGGTGCCGTGGGGCAGATTGCTGCCTTAGACATGGCAGTAAAATCCAGAAAGAATGTTCCAGAGGGAAATGCAGAACTCAAGAATGCCCCACACCTCCCATGCACTGCCTACACCTCAAGGAAACCCAAGAGAATGTGTTCCAGAAACAACATGACCTTAAGATAAACATTTAAGTCAAATGGTCACTAACTGGGGTGAAGGCCACTTTCAGTGACTCCACTTTCCTGTACTTTGCAAAACCCTGGGGTCCAAGAGGCTACTGCACAAACATCTTGAAGCACATGATGTTCTGGGGCAGAGAGAGAAAGCTCTTCTCCACAAAAAAGCCAGTATGTTTTCTTGTTCTTTCGTTTATTGTAAAGGCCAATAACTAAAATGTAATCTCATTTCCATTTTTGCCTTCCTAAGACTTAATATAAGCCTACTTAAGGAATGAAAAGTATACAGCTCCCTCTGTGTGTGAGCAGAAAGTACGATGTGGAGAATGGCCTGGGGAGGGCTGTGGGGGAGTAGGGGAAGGAAGGGTGACCAGGAAGAGCAGTCAGGCAGAGAATAGGAGGAGAAAGGAAGTCTAGGAATGGGGGAGAGAAACAGCCAAGAGGGACTTTCCCCAAAACCAGTACACTGAGAAAGGCCTTGCAAAATTCTCTGAAGGCTCTTTTGCCCCAAAATGCAATGTAAGTTTCTTTGTTCTCAGTAAACCCCCACTCCATGGGTAGCTGGCTCTGTGGCCTTACTTGCTCCACAAAGGATATGATGCACTTTATGCCAACTCTCTTGGTTCTGTCCCTGTATATCCCTCTTAGGATCGTCCTCCACCTCCTCACTCCTCACTTGTTCTTTTGAAACCCTAATTGTGTCTATAACCCAACTTCCCAGAGCTCATCAGTTCCACCCATCTTCAAGTCCCAGACCCCATAGCAAAGCATCTGAAACCCAGGATGCCTGTAGCCTGTGCTCACAGCATTCCAAACCTTATTCCTACTCCAGAGCGGTGGTGCCACTCCTGCAGCTGCTCGGTGTAGACAACTGAGCATGCTCGGCACCTACTATTGACCCCGCCCCCAGTCTCTAGTTCTTCCTGTATAACACAGTTTTCTAGCACCATAATAAAACACTGGAGGCAAGGTAATTCTAAGGCAATGAAGGCCTATTTAGATCATAGATGGCCAGCTCTGGCAAGGGCTCCTCCTATTTCTTAGATAAGAACTGTCTCCTACTAAAACTCAAGTTTAGCTGACAGTGCTACTGAGAGGTAGATGGACCCTGAGGACCCATTTGTGAATTAATTATTTCTCTTACAGCACTAGGGATGGAACCCAGTACCGTGTGTAGTGGGCAAACGCCCAGCCCTGGATCCACAACGGCCATGGACGTCATTATTGGTGAGGAAAACTTAGCAGGTGGGGGCCTGGCGAGATGTCTCTGGGGGATATCTTTGAAGGGTACACTTGGGACCTTTCCTCGTTTTCTCTCTCTCTCTCTCTCTCTCTCTCTCTCTCTCTCTCTCTCTCTCTCTCTCTCTCTGCTTCCTGGCAAGCTCTGACAGGCACTCTTACCAGCATGGTGTTTTCCCTCACCACAGGGTCACAGCAATGAAACAAGCTGACCATGTACCGAAACATCTGGAATCGTGAGCCAAAATAAACCAAAATAACCCTTTCCCCCCTTTCCCTTTCTAAGCACTTCTTTCTGATATTCCTCATGGTGGCTAATAGAAACCAGAGGGCAGGAGGGGCAGTCTTGTGTTTTCCTAGGAGTCTGCTTCTTTTTTTTTCCCTTCATTTTTTTATTGGATATTTTCTTTATCTACATTTCAAATGTTATCCCCCTTCCCCATTTCCCTTCCAGAAATCCCCTATCCCATCCCCCTTCCCCTGCCTCCATGAGGGTGCTTCCCCCACCCACCCATCCACTCCCTCCCGCCTCCGGCCCAGGCATTCCCCTACACTGGGGCATCGAGCCTTCACAGGACCAAGGGCCTCTCCTCCCACTGATGCCCGACAAGGCATGGCTGGAGCCATGGGTCCCTCCATGGCTCTTTTGTTGGTAGTTTAGTCCCTGGGAGCTCTGGGGTGTCTGGTTGGTTGGTATTGTTGTTCTTCCTATGGGGTTGCAACCCCCATCTGCTTCGTCAGTCCTTTCTCTAATTCCTCTACCCGCCCCCCCCACCCCCCTTCTCAGTTCAATGGTTTAGGAGCCCAAATCTTAAAGTGCTCACATCCACACTCCCTATACATGGGCTCTTGACAGCCATAGTCAAGTTAGACCCACACTGCGGACCCTCCTTTCTAGTCATTCCTGTATCCAACATGGCAAGGCCAGACTTAACAGCACATTCCTGCTGCAGAGTGGTCGGTTCCTGACACTCCCAGAGCCGTCATGCCAAGCAGCTTGCCAGGACATCGTGCCTCAGAAGCCTGTGTGCCATGGTATTGCCAGAAATCCACCTGGCTAGAGTTTTCCATGGATGTCATAGTGACTCCAAGAACCATGTATTCATCCAAGCGCCAAAACATTAACTAAGAGAGCAAAACCACTGCAGCCCAGGCAGGACCTCTGACTGAGCACACTCTCTCGTGTTGTTCAAATACAGCTTTAACCCGTGGAGCTATCTAAAAGACAGTTCACTGTGACTGACAGACATATGCAGGGTCCCCAGCATTTATGTCCCGCTCACTGGCTTCTCTCATTCCACCACAAGCTTCACTTGCAACTCTTGTAGCTTCTTTTCTAGGCAGTAACCGCCCGTAGTCAAAGCTCACTTCCACAGTCTGAGCCTTTCCCAAGCTGATGGAGTGGTCCTGTCCCCACAGTCAGCTCTCCTTCCCCACTGGGTTCCAGCTTCCCCGTCTACAGTGCTCTAAGAGCAACATAAGGTGCTTACTTTGGCTACATTTCTGGTGCCGAACCCTGTCCTCACCCACCATGCATCTGCCTCCCACAATAAGCCATGTTCTTCTGGGAGACTGAGTATGCCTTGCTCATCCCATTCCTAGCAAGGAGCCAGGCTGTGCTCCCTGCTCACTGTGGGTGAAAGAGAGGAGAGAGCCACATGGTGAAGGTAAAAGGAGCACAGAGAAATCCCAAGGAGTGCTGTCCTTCCTCTGCTTTGAATGTAACTGGTGAGGACCCTCACTGGTCCTAAGCCACTCACTCCATTAAGTCTGGCCCTGTGGGATGCCATGACATTCCCAAAGAGAAAGCTGACTTGTGACTCCAGGATAACACAAACTAGCAACTATCACCCTGGACAAAAGAGTATCAAGATTCAAGGCCAATCTGACTCATGGGTTCTTTCTGGGGCTAGCATGGATTTCAACCAGGTTCAAACAATACAGACGACTGTGCCATCGCACACCCGGAATCCCAGAGATGGCAATTGGAGCAGGGGATTGAAAGTTTGAGGCCAGCTTAGGCTAAAGAGCGAGGCTCTTTCTCAAAAAGAAATAAAGAAATAAAACAATCAAACCCTGAAAAACAAAACAACAAAACAAAAACAAAACAAAACAAAACAAAAAAACTCCTCTGGGCTCATTTGTGTTTGTGACCACAGTCCCTCTGCCTAATATGCTAACCTCACAACCCACCATAAACACAAATAGAGTTCCTGTTTTGCGTTATTTTTAACTGACAATTAAGTGGGGTTTTTTTTTCTTTCTATTTCTTCCCCTTGAAGAAAACTGCCTGTTATCCAGTTTTGCAATTCCTACATCGGCTCCAGTTTCACTGGTCCATTTTTATAAGTTTTCATGCCCCAAGGGTTAAGTCACATGCTTCAAAATGAGTTTTGAATGAAACTCATTATTCAAAATGGATAAAGAGAAATGGGGTCAAGTTACAGTAAAACATATGGAATGAATTCTAGAGTTCTGAAGTGTAAAAGGGTGGCAACAGTTACCAGTGACTAATTGTGGATGTCAAAACGGGTAGGGCAGTGACTTTTGACTGTTCACCGAGATGGCTCTGCAGGTGATGGCACTTGCTGCCAACACTGATGAGTTGAGTTGTATGCAGGGACCCCATGTGATGGAAGGAGAGAACACACGCCTGTAGATTAACCTTTGAACTTTACATGTATGCATGTGCACGGGTGTGTGCACACAATAAAAATGTATTAATTTTGTTAAAAGTCACACTGAACTGGGACAGTAGCACATGCCTGTAATCACAACGCTTTCAAGGTGGAGGCAGAATGATGGTGAGTTGAGGGCAGCCTGGGCTACATAGCAAGGTTCTGTCTCAAAAGCAACCGACAAAAGTAATCACACTGTGCATTATAAATGTGCACAGTTATTTTCTTAGCAATTAAAATCTTTTTAGTTTTGAAAAGAGACCACTGCCCTGCCTCAATCTGGCTACCAAAATAATAATAACGTATTTATGCCCCTTTGTTTAGAACATTAAGGTCATTAATTCTATCAGAGTGGCAACTCATGTAGTCTCAGTAGAGAAGGAGTTTTTGTGTCATGCAATGCTAGAGCTGAGACCATAAAACACCTAACCGGATGCTGTGTACACAACTGCAGCAATACGTCCTCCGTTTCACAGCGTGAGGCAACCGCCAGTTGTGTAGGTTTGCATGTATTGGGAAGCCAGTTTCTAGAACCTTCCACTTGCCTTCAAGCCGGTTTCTATGTGTCAGTGCCTCTTCCTCTGTTGAAATAAACTGAGGATGGTGGCCTTGGCAATAAGGCTACAGATCCTAGTTTTGAAGAGTTGATGTGTAACCTGGGGGTACAATGCTTGCCTTGCAGGCAACTGCCTAGAGATCAATCCTTAGTGCTGAGTTTATGTTTTAAATCTGAAACAAGGCTTTGAACATGAAGTAGATCCGTATTACAATGGTTCTCAAACTTCCTAATGCTGGGACCATTCAATACCATTTCTCATGTTGCGGTGACCCTCAACCATCAAATTATCTTCATTGTTACTTCGTAACTGTGATTTTGCTATTGTTGGGAATCATAATGTAAACATCTGTGTTTTCCAATGTTCTTAGGTGACCCCCAAAGAGGTAACGGCGCACAGGTCAAAAGCAGCAGCTTTGTGAGGATGTTATGGGAGCAATGGTGGTGAAGGAATGAGGCTGGACAAGAGTCAGGAGCTGGGAAATGAGTCTGACTTCTCTTCAGTTCCTCCCGAAGACAGAGTAAAGAGATAACATTAATATCATATTTCATCCGGTGACATTATCAAATACTCTAGGAGCTTCCTAAGGACATTTCTATGCTGTCCCTTCCAGTTGATTTATCACAGATTAGTCTCCTAGTTACTGAAAGAGGTTGAGAAACACTTGAATTGAGATTTGCTCCTTTCCTCAGCTTACTGATTTCAAAGTTAGACTGTGACTTCAAATTTAATACCAATGGCAAGAGACATCTCAAGGGCAATTACTACATCATGCAATGACTTAGGAATGGCGGTGCATATGTGTGATCCTAGCATGAGGTAGGTAGAGGCAAGAGTATCAAGAGTTCAAGGCCACACTCAGAAGAAAGAAAGGTGTACATTGACAATAAAGATGAGTGGAAAGAAGAAAGGAGTTAAAGAAATCATTAACTTATCAGCAAGGCAAGGCAAGGCAATGGAGGCAAAACACCCGCCATGACAGGCCAGACACGAAATCATCACGGGATGAATGCTGACCACCAGTGCCAATACAATACAGGTGAACGTGCTGATAGATGGTCTGTAGTCAAGAAACCCTGGGCTAAGTCCTAGCAATTCCACCCGCAAATCGAAGTCAACTCACGCATTTGTAAAACACACTAAGTAGGCCAGTCAATGCATCAGAGTTGTTGGGCTCTCATTGGGTAAGGGAGATTGCTTCATTAGCTAGAAGAAGCTAAAGCAGACGTTAATTGTTGCTATGATTCCGTGATCATAACAGATGGGCTTTTACAGCTTTGCTCAGAGATAACTGTGTTTCTCTGAGTGCAAACTGTGTTTGCTTTTCAGAGGTGCTGATGCCAAGTAGCAAAAAAAAAAAAAAAGAAAAAAAAAATGCTGTGCTTCACTGGGCCAGAAAGACGAAGGGATTTTATCTGATCTTCAAATTTTGTATGTTATTTTCTCCTCAGTTTTACAAGCTTGTGATTTCACATCTGGTTGTGTCCCAGGGTGTTCCCAACTAATTTCTGCCTCTTTTGCTACATTTTTTTTTGTTTTGTTTTTTGTTTTTTTCTTCATGTATATCCTGGGATTTTGGTGAAGGTAATATGCTCAGAAATGTCAAATGTCTCCTAAGGCATCACTTTCCCCTCTAAGCAAAGAAAAGCATGAAACGGCGTTTAAGTACAAGGAGAAAAGCTGTGAGGAAATCTGTTCCAGTCAAAATTCCTTCACCGCTACCCAGTGACCAGGAGCTACATGGGCTGGAGGGGTGTTGCTGAAGAGCGAGGATTACACGGGTGCCCCATAAGCCTTTTCAGAGCTTTCCTGAGACAGGAAGTGATGAAATCAGCTCTCACATGAACTGGGAAGTGGCCATGTGTATCATGGGTTTTCTGTCTCAACTGGACACCCGGGGAGGGCGGGAAAGAGAAAGTAGAGAAGTAGGTCATGGGGAAGTCCCAACTCTTCCCCTCATGCTTTTCCTTGTCCTTCTGATTGTGAGCAGACACAATCTCTGCTGTTGACGGTAATGGTACCCATGGCGAACATTTAATTTTTTCCACTCTTGACCGTATATGACAATGCTAACAGGACAGAGTGACCATCAACGTATTATACACCTGACTCACTGATTAAATTAGGACTCAAATACCGAGTGGATTCATCCAATTTCTACCCTAAGAAATAAGCTGGGGAAAAGATATGGGACGCAGGGATGAATTATCTAAGTATTCAGCCACCAACTATCTATCTAGATTAATCTCATTAATACTCACTGTTCCTGTGCGATTCTCCACAGAAAATGGACAAAGTTAACTAGAGGCAAGTGAAAAATTAAGAGAGGGCTTGAGAAGTATGAAGTAAACTTAGCCCAGGCTGGCCTCGAACTCGTGATCCTCCTGCCTCTGCCTCCTTCAGCAAATCCTACCGGCGTGCGCCACCACAACCGGCATATGAAGACTTAAAAAAACACACACATGAAAGACAAGACAACCCGTTGCGCAATACCTCCATAAATGGAACCCAGGGCATCAGGGTGGCAAGAGGAACACTGTAGAAGTCATTGTGTAAGACTGTTACCAGGGGTGAGCCCAGCACCCCAGTCACAGGAGGAAGAGTCACAAGCAAGTGGAACAAATGACGAAGGAGCGTAAACAGGTGCTTTCGCCAGCTGCACCCCAAGGGAACGAGCATGGCAGAGTCTGGATGGGGCTTGTGTTTTGAACAGATACGAACACAGAAGGAACGAGATCTTAGGTATGAAGAAAACAAATTGCCTGGGTGTGTAGCTGAGTAACGGACAGGCTTCACATGCATAGGTCCTGGGGTCAACCTATGAAAAAATGAAGGGAGAGAAGGAAGAAAAAGAGAGAAGGTGGGAAGGATGGAGGAGGGAGGGAGGGAGGGAGAAGTGAGTGTGTTTGTCCTGAGCCTGCATGCTCAGGCTATCCCTGGCTGCATTCACCTCGATGACTCGGCAGTTTACCCAGGGCCACCTCCCTGGAAAGATGCTCTGGGACATGGAAGTGAGAGTTCATCTGGCACAAGCTGGAAAGGACAGTGGCGGTGTCTTGATTGTGTCTAGCCTCTCCAGTCACCAACGGGGTTTAGGCTGGTTAAAATGGAGTCCTGTAAATGGGTCCGGTATCCAGATGCACTGCCACAGTTAGAGTAGGCTCTGTGGACATTATGCCTGCAAGCTACAAAGGCTCAGAAAGCAACCGTTCCCTAGTCTTATTCATACGTCAATGAAAGCTACCCTTCATATGGTAGCCTCAGACACCCAGACTTAGACCTCAGAATTTCAGCTACAAGATAACGTCTTATCAAATAAGATGTACAAAACCAAATATAGATACCCATTTGTAAAAAGACAAAGACAGCCATTAGATACAGCATATACCCTGCTGTGTGTAAAGTCTGACCCAAACTATGGGCACAATCTGACCCAGGCCACGTGTGCCATATTACCTTATCCCTGCCCCACGGGACAAACCTTTACAGTGGTCCTCTATTCTCCAGCCTAGTAGGAAACACCACTAAAGCAGAGGGCCTCTTTATCTGTGTTCAGTGCAATAGACATTTATCAGACTTCTGCTTTCTCCACTTCCTGTTCTGCTAGCTTTGTGGGACCCACAGCTGCACCCAGCCATGCTGCCTTTCCTGCAGGGCAGTTGTCTTCATACCATCGTCCTAAGTGGATGAAGCCCTGCACTGGCACCTTAGAGCCAGGGCCAGTATAGGAGTCCAGGATGGCAAAGAAGGCAGGGCTCTGGTTCCTTTCCCTTCCTCCCCGAAATGTATATTTCCTTACTGCACCAGGCATAGTTCAGATTCCAGGGAATTTGCCTTGGCTTATAAACACACTTCAGGAAGTATGTGACTCCAAAAAAAAAAATAGTTAACTCTCTTTAGTATTGGAGACATTACAAGCGAGTATATCTCAGACCCCTAGTGAGACACACAATAGGGGTTAAGAGGAAGAGTAGGCAGAATGCCAGGACTCCAGAGAATCAGTGTACTAGAATCACACTTGATTAAACACATGCATGATTTAAAGGCTGATGCACTTACACGGTATGGAATTGGCTTTTCAAAAGGCTCAGCGCCATTCCTATGAATTATGGGAAAGTGATCCAGAATAAAGAGGTTGACCTGCTTCATAGAGCATGATATACCAGCGGGTCTGAAGGCAGATAGACAGACATATAGACATACAGACATACGACAGTCCCATGCACGCACGCACACACTCAAAGGGAGTTCCTTCTCACAGGAAGAGACGTTGCATCTGCAAGAGTACAAGCACATTCACTGGGCTTCCTAATACTTCACCTGAGCTGAAAAGTCAATGAGTTTCGGGAGCAGAACCTTGCTGCCTTCGTCACTCTTGAGGAAATCCAGCAAGCTACCTGCAGGCAGAAGAAGGACGGGTCAACGCCATGCAAGCACACGAGGCAAAAGCCAAAAATTCCATCAAGGGGTTTGTGGTGGAGCTCAGGGGTAGAGTGCTTATCCAGCATGCTCGAGACCCTAGGATTCATCTCCAGTACTGAGAAAGAAAACTGCCATTAGGGAGAAGCTCCCATAAAATGATGGGCTTTGTAGCTCAGAATGCTTATAAAACCTTTTCCTGAGATTGCGCAAGCCCAATCCCTTTCAGTCTGTTACTGTTGACTGGCTACGCTTAGAGCAGATGGGAAGATGGTGGCATCTTCTCTCTATAGCTATGTGAAATCATGTTTTAGAGAACTAGCCAGTGTAGTAACATCCTGCAGCTGCCTAATCACTGGTCAGCTTGTCTGGGACAGAAAGACAGGAAGCACATCTCACGGAAGGCCTTTCCCTTCTAGGCATCAGGTTAGGCTGGCTCTGACTTGTTTCAGAAAAAGTACAGACCTCAGAAGAAGCCTGAGGCTCTGGGAGAACTGTTGCACTGGAAACAAGTCAGTTCCCTAATTTTGGTGCTGACAGCAGCCCCCACCTACTTCCTCTGGTTTCATATCTATGAGACCTCTTTCTCCCATAGAATCACAAGCACCAATCTTATATGCAGCCTTGGTCTACTTCTTATCGTCAAGTCTCTGCAAAGTGGGCCCTGTAGCGCTAAAGGAGTTCTTGTCGAAATGTAAGCAAGGGGATTTAAGTTGTACAATGTGGGGTTTGGTGGGTAGTAAGCACTTAGTGTCACAGAATAGCACTTAGTTCTTGGACACAGAAGCCACTGGCCAAAGTGGTACATGTTAAGTACTCAGCGAACACTAGTGTTTCAAGGAAATGCCACATGTACAAATGACAAAGCACCTGGTCCTGAGTATGGTATCTCAGTTATAGCAACCAAAGCCATGGAGTTCTTTCTATGTTATTAACAATATCTCTGAGGCTGGGGACACAGCTCAAGGAGAACGTACTTAGCCAGCCTTGGGAAAAGCGAAACACAAATAGGACAGCACATGTCCCCTTATGGGGAATGCTTTGAGTCAATGATGTTCTGAACGGCACTTGTTAACAGATATTAAGTTAAAATATGCAACACCCATGCTTCTAACCTGCTGGCTAATAGAACTTCCTGTTAGCTCAGTGCTAGAGTACTTGTCTACCATGAGTGAGGACCTAGGTATGATTTCCAGCATTGAAAACAGTTACTGACATATTGACTATCACAGCACGCTCTAGTCAGACTTGCAGGAGCAATTATTAATTTAGGATTATTACTCACATTGCTTTCTTCCCTACACTCATTTTTCCAAAGACTTAAAAAACAATGTGAGGGCTTAGAAGTATCTCTCTACCAGACTGAAGGCGAAGGGAAAGAAAATCATGATTGATAGCCATTTCCAAAGAGCTAACCAGGAAAGATGGCTACTTAGGACCTTTTCTTCAGGGATTCCACAACACAGGGATTTAACTTCCATGGGTTAAAAAACATTAACTAAATTTAGGCGCTACCTAAGCGTTCCACCTCAACCACATCCTCAGACCCTATTAGCAATTTAAAGTAACATTCAGAAATTTCAATCATGCTGAAGAAGAAAAATAAGCTGTTTTAGAATTATGACTACTCAGACTTTGTGATTATGTAATGTCCTCTTTCTCTTACTTTCTGACTTCCCAGTACTGAGTAGGCTTTACACTAAAGCTGAGGGTTCTCTGATCACTGTAACACTTTGCTATGCGACCTGCCTCCTTTAGGGGTCTGGACTGGGGATGCCACTCACCCTTGGCCATGAACTCGGTAATGATGTAGATGGGCTCCTCCTTGGTGACCACAGCATACAGCCGCACTAGCTTGTCATGCTGCAAGGTCTTCATGAGGTTGGCCTCTTCCAGGAATGCTTGAGCAGACATGGTGCCAGGCTTGAGGGTCTTTACAGCCACTTTTGTGCTGTTGTTATAGTAACCTGGACAGAGGACCGAGAGCAGAGCATGCTGGTCAAATGCAGAACCCAAGTGCTGTGCTTCCCAAATGTGGCGCTAGGAAGCTTATTTATAGACAGGAAGCTTAAGATAAAACATACTGTGGTGTTAAATACCAAGGGCACAGTGACTGGAGGGTATGTGGGAATTCTTTGTACTCCTTTACGGAATGCTTAATATTTATTGCAAAATCTAAAAGGTTTTATACAACAATAGTTGTGAAAACTCTATATGCAATTTACCATGAGGAATAATATTTCCCTCTAGTTAATAAATAAAATGTTATTCAAGGCAAAATAAACAAGAAAATTAAAACTTTATAATGAGAAAGAGAGAGAGAGAGAGAGAGAGAGAGAGAGAGAGAGAGAGAGAGAATGAACATGCAAGGGACAGTGTAAAAGAAAATACATCAACACACATTAAGCACTGGTTATTATTAATGAAACAATGCAGACAATTTTATAAAGTGGCTAAGTACGTGGTTTGTTTTGGTTTGGTTTGGACACTATGTAGGCTTGGTTGGCTTGACTCTGGTGTTCCTCCTGCCCCCATCTTTTGGTTTCTGTGGCTTGAGTGTGTGTCTCCATGCCTGGGTTATATCAGCTATGCAGTCAGGAAGACCTCCTGTAGACCTGTAAAAGCTGCTTATATACACACTTGAAAGTATAATACCCTAGGGTCAAAGAAATATTTTCCAAGGTTTTCAGAGGCCTGGTCTCTGGCGAGTGCCCATGCTGAAGGCAGGTATCACACCTGGCTACCTCTCCTGGCACTCTTTGGGCAAGAAACCTGGATTTCTTCAGTGGTCTTTCCCACACCTTCAGGAACGCTGGCTCGTGGAAACCCTTGAGAAATGCCAACTCTTTAATGTAGCTTTTAAAGGTCTCACTATTTTGGAAACTGCTTCAATGAAATGCCTGTATTTTTTTAAGGAAGTCCTTTTTTCTTTTCCGGTAATTTGGCAAAGCAGAAAAAAAAATAATAATCAAAATTCCCCTTTCTCCGTCTGTTTCCATAGGTCTCTTGAAAAATAAAGTTGAGGAGGGATGTTCAGCTGGTAGCACCCTAAAGATCTGCTAGTGTGTCACCTGCTGTGACAGACCTTTGCAGCCACCTTCAGACAATGGCTTGGGAGTGGACAGGCACCTTCGCAGGCTAGTAAGTCAGCTGTGGCAGGCAGCAGGCTCACATGACAGTGGCTCTGGGTGACAGCATTTGGGGTGGCTTCTACTTGTTTCTTATCTTTTCTGTTTTTATTAAAATCAACAATGATTATGCCTATTTTTCACAGAAGGAAGTATTATTGTTATTTTTAAAGTATTTTCGAAATAAGCAGACCAAGAAAGCATTGATTTCTAGGAGTGCCTGTAGCCAGTGATTTTCTTCTGGCCGTTGAGAACGAGTTCTCTGGGTGGGGGTGTAGCTCAGTGGTAGAGTGCCTGATGCCCTCCATCCCCAGCCTTGCAAAGAAAGGAGGAGGAGAGGAAGAGGGGGAGAGAGGAGGCAGAGGCTGATCTCTATCAAAATAATTCCTTTTTTTAATATAATACTCTGTGATGCTTTATAGTGTAGTAAGATTGACAAGTGTAAGTAAGACCATGGAGGAGAAATGCGAAGAACGTGTTAGAAATAAGCTTTAAGCAAACCGAAGACAGCGATAGAAAGGGAAGCAGAAGCTACCTCTTAAACATCAGAGAGTGCTGAGTAAATTACATTCACTTGTCTTTCAAAGGTGAACATGGTGTCTCTTTATTTGCCTTGAGAGCAATTGTAAAATGGATCCCATCCATTAGTCTTTTAAATCATATTGGAAGTGTGCAGAGGTAATGAATACCTGTTGTTCGTGCACAGGACCCAAGTTTGATTCCCAGCACCCACATAAAGCTCACAAGTAACAATCCACTCAAGTTCCAGGGGGATCCAGTGCCCTCTCAGGATCTCTGGAGCATAAAGCCTGCACACAGCACTACACATACACACATGCAGGTTAGACATTCATGCTTGAAATGAAGTGAATAGACCTATAAAAAATAAATTACACTCAATCACAAATTCCATTATGGTATTTTTAATTTATAGACAAGCCCTCAGTTCTACGAG
Organism: Rattus norvegicus; assembly: GCF_021556685.1. NCBI lineage: Eukaryota > Metazoa > Chordata > Mammalia > Rodentia > Muridae > Rattus > Rattus norvegicus. The sequence continues at coordinate 22,043,257 of NC_141538.1, read as the reverse complement.
CATACTGATAGAAAAACATAAGAAAATGCACTCTTGGAATAGGGAGGGAGTTAGCGGTGATTACTCTGCAAGCACGAAGCCTGGAGTTTGGATGCCCAGCGCCCATTTAAAAGCTAGGCATAACCCTGTGACTTCAGTGCTGATGGGGCAGAGATAGGATTCCTCGAGCTCACTGGCCAGTGAGTCTGACTAGGTTAAGGAGCAGTAATTCCCCTGGCTCAATAAATGAGGTGGAGAGCAAATGAGGAAGACACCCAGTATCAATATCTGACACGCCCCACCCCCACGCACACACAGAGACGGAGGGGCAGAGCACGAGATTTTCCATGACTTATACAGCCGACAAGGGACTAGTATCTCGAATCTGTAATTGCTACAAATCAGTTTTAAGTAGCTTTTATATGCTTTCCAGAGGCAGAGGTAAACGCTCGGATGCACATTCTCAAAAGGAGAGATTACAATGGCTCAGATGAACCAAAGGAATTTGATTGTATTAGTAATCAGAGAAACGCAGAAGAAACTCTCCAAACCAGCCCGGCTGACAGAAATCAAAAAGTATGTTGATGACTGTAGGTAAATGCTGGGGTTCGAGGGCCGCTATGGCTGCTCCCTCAGTCCCTGCCTTGGCTATTTTTTTTTGAGCACCCCTGAATGTTAATGACAAAGCGTTGTGATGAAATCCCAAAGGGCCTACAAAAGTTGATGACAGCAGCCTTCTGAGTCACCACACAGGCGGTGCTGCTCTGGAGCCATGCTGTAGGCACAGGTCCACTGTTCCGGAGAAGGTATATTGTGTATTGCTATGAACAGGTGAAACCGAGACCTGTTGACAGTATTAATAGGGCAATGATTCATCCATGGTCTTTCTTATATAATCCATAGAGATTGGTCTATCTATACACTCCATAGGTGATTGATCTACGATCCTGGAGCACATAAAAATCCAAGGATATCTTTCACATAAAATGACACAGTACTTGGATCCAACTTGTGCACATTTTCATGGTTACTTTAATCACCTCTAGGTAACTTAAGATACCTAGTGAACGCAAATGCTACGTACATAGTCGTTAGACTATATTGCTTAGGTATAAAGAAAGAAATGAACAGAAAACCCTGTATCATAAGTGTAACCCTCTCCCCAAATATTTTCCACCTAACACAGGTTGACTCCAGAGACATAGAGGCCTGACTGTACTTTATGACCCAGCAAATCCATTACTCCTAGAAAAAATATTCATGCACCACCAAAACCACAATCAAAGCAATATTCACAGTAGCCACAACTTAGGAGTAACTCTGATTTTACCAGTGAATGTTGAAAAAAAAGAAGAAAATTCTATATCTGTTGCACACACACACACACACACACACATATAGCAACAAATATGCACTAACTGTTATGACATCCCAAAACATGGATGAATTCATTAAAAATGTCTAATAAAAGAGAAGAAATATATTCAGTGTGACCCATTAATATTAAGCCCAGACAAAGCTGGAGTAGTCTGTTTGATACATGCTGTACCACACATAAAAGTAGTCAAACTATATACAAAAGACCTTGCACTAAACTATGTATAGAAAGACTTGGCCTGCACGCATAAGCACCACTTCCAGAATCCGTGGGTTTAAGTCAGGAAATTATGACAAAGGTCAGAGTAGCAGCTGTCCCTGGGGGTAGGTAAGGCTGGGATAGAGAAGGGACAAGAGGAACTTTAGGGTCTGACAAGTTTTTTTTTTTTCTGTGAACTTTGTAAATACTTGTTACTATTCGTGCTGTAGCTTTTCTGTGGACTTGCTACATCCCCTAGAATCAAAGTTAAAGAAACAAAGTCACTCCCACTCATCAACCCGAGAACAATGGAGCCTGGAAACGTTTACATCCTTTGAAATGATGAAAAATATGCTTTCCAGAGGCAGAGCAAAAGGTTGCCAGGAAAGAACGCAGCTGCTAAAGACATTGAAAATGCTGATAAGGAATTTGGATTCAGCCGTGACTTAACATCTGTGTCCGCAGCTTTGGAACACCAGCAGACCCACCAAAAGGATGGAGAGTTACCTTTAAGAAAAGCATATAATTGATGTGGGAAGTTGGCTGATTATTAGTTTTAACTAAATTGCTTCTAAATAAGAATATATTGGATTGAGAGATGATTCAGAGGGTAAGAGCACTGGCTGTTCTCCTAGAGGCAAAGGGTCGATTCTCAGCTCACGTGGCAGTTCATAACCGTCTGTAACTCCAGGGGACAGAAGCCCTTTCCTGGCATGTTCACAGTGAGCATACATTCACACAGGTAAGCACTCAAAAACAAGAAGTAAAAACAAATCAATCTAAAAAGAGGGGGATGGGGGACAGCCAGGCAGTGGTGGTATGTGCCTTTAATCCCAGCGCTTTCAAGGCAAAGGCAGGCAGAGTTCTGAGTTCAAGATCAGTGTGGCCTGCATAGTGAGTTCCAGGACCTACATAGTGAGATCCTGTCTCAGAAAACCAACCAACGAAAGACTGAATCAAACAAAACTCAAAAATGTTCATTCCTTAAAATAAAGCCTTCCAGAGAGCAAGCTTTAAGAAGTCACATCCTCCCCGTCGTCCCTGTCCAGTCAGATCTCTGGGAATGTTAACAATACACAGAGGAAGCAAGGCACCCACAGCAGACGCTAGCATTGCACAAATGAGAGGAAACAGCTTGACGCAGAGACAACTTTCGCTTTCATCCCAAAGGCCTTCTTCCTGCAAAGGGCAGGTCACATCTGAGGACCTCTTCCCTGTGTTTCAGTCCTTATATTGTGAGAGGCAGTCTGTGAATAATACATCGTGATTAATGGATATTATAATTTACTCACTTACAGCGATGATATAACTTTAACTGGCTGGATTTTGTTTTGTATGTGAAAAAGTAGTTCCCGTGTTCCTTGAGGATTAAAAACTAAATCTCGGGACTGGAGAGATGGCTCAGTAGTTAAGAGCACTTGTTGCTCTCCCAGAGGATGCGGGTTCTATACTCAGCCCTGACATCGTAGTTCACCACCATCTGTAACTCCTGCTGGGGTGGGGAATCCAATGCCCCCTTCTGACCTTCCTAAGTACCAGACATTCAAATGTTTCACAGACATACATGTAAGGAAACATCCATACACCTAAACAATAAAAAAAAAAAAAATCTTTAAAAAACAAAGCAAAGCAACGAAACCTGGGCAGTGTTACAGTCTCTCTGTGAGAGGAGGCTCGGATGGGTGGATGGAGGTGCACACACGCGGGAGTGAGGCACGGGCACCACTGACTCTGACATGCAGCACCCACAGTCACTCACTGTCCTTTTGGCTTTACTCCCAGTGCTACCTGCTAAAGTTCAGCAGGGTGACATCTTCCAGGTGCTAAGGAGATGCCTAACCAACAGTCAAACTCAGATTCGGCCATGTTTTCTGTTTCTTGTTCTTCCTTCCTGCCTTTTCCTCTCATTCCCTCCCTTCCTTGAAAAGAAAACTTATAAACAACTGGGTGAACGATGGCTCCTGGCACCCAGGAGACCTAGGCAGGGGGATCGATATGAGTTCAAGCTCAGGAGTGAGGTCTGGATAAGACAGGGGGATATGGAGCAAGACTGTCTCACAGATGAATGAATGAATGAGTGAATGAATGAATGAATGAATGAATGTTGAGTAAGTGACACTATTGATGTCACTGTTTTAGTAGTAATATTTTGCTAGAATTTTGAGACACATTACTGTGGGGGACTGGTTAAATGGTGCCTAGAAGCTCACTATATTGTTTATTTCACATCATGCCTGCGTCGTTGAAACAGAACTCACATGTCAGGCTCTTTGTCCATTTCAGGCACACAGCTCGTCATAGTCGTGAGGTTACTACCATAAGCTACTTTGAAACATTTCCATTAACTCTCAAAGATCAATCCCTCAGCAACCGGGCACCCACTTTCAATCTCTGTGGCTTTGCCTGTTCTGGGCTCTTCATATTCTATGGGCACACAGAACGATGCCCCCATGACCAGCTCTTTCCAAGGGGTTGTCCATGGTACGTGTGCACCAGCTCCTTCTATTCTGTGACTATAACAATGTTTGCTTGTACATTACATTTTTGGTAAAGATTCAGGTTGCTTATACTTTTGTTTCTGAGACAGTTTTTGCCATGCAGCCCAGGCTGGCTCCAAACTTAAAATTTTCCTGCTTTATTCTCATAAACGTTGAGGTTCTAGACCACTTCCCTGCTATTATGATATTATGAGTAATGCTGTCACAAACGTTCCTGTTCAGGCTTTTATGGCACGTACTCACTCACTCCCCCCCTCCCTCAGTTGAACTTGTTTCTTAATGTTACTGCTATTTTGCTTTGACTTGGCATTTCTTTCTTTTCAAAATGTTATTTTATGTGTCTGAGTGTTTGTGTATATCAATACACAAGCACATGACTGGTACCCAAGGAGAGCAGAAAAAGGGCATCAGATGCCCTGGAACTGCAGTCACTGACATCAGAGAGTTGCCCTGTGATGCCAGGAATTGATCCAGGTCTCCTAGAAGAGCAACCAGGGCTCTTTCACCTCTGAGCCATCTCTCCAGCTCCTTCTGTGCTTTTTCACACAATCGTGTGGATGCCAATTATCTCAAAAATTATTTAAAGAAACAAAAAAGGTCCTAAGCCTGAGTGTAGCTGTCACTGAGTTGAGACTTCAAGTGTTTGCCCAGAGTGAGAGAATGAAAGATGGCTGCAAGAGGAGAGAGGATTTGGGCAAGCATCCATGTTCCTAACCTGGAAAAGATAAAGGAATCATTGAGTCCCACATCTGTCTGCATTGAGCGAGCATCTAAGCAGACAGAATTTGGCCCAAGACAGAGAGGAAAGCAAGAAATGAGGCTTCGGAGTAGCCCCGTGCTTGGCTCAGTGGCTGGCAGAGGTTAGAAACCTTCATCATCCCCTCCAGAGTGGGACACTGTTGAACACTCACCCATCCAGACTTCCCCGAACTGCCCTGCGCCGAGTTTTTTCACCAGCTTAATGGACTCCCGGGGGATCTCCCAAGCATCTTTATCCCATGGCTTCTGTGGTTTGGGACTGATGCATGCCTTCTCCAGTCTTCTGCATAGACCATCAGACTGCTCTGAGGTGAGAGGAAGAACAAAGGTTAAGGGATGTGTGCCAGGCTGCAGAGATGCCTCAGTAAGTGAGAAAGCTTGCTGTCAATCAAGTCTTACCAACCTAGGCTCAATCCTGGATTCCCCAACATACACACACAGCAAATGTAAAAGGAAGAAGGGAAAGGAGAAAGAAAGAGAAAGAGAAACAGTAATCTAAGCAATAGAGTTTGTAACCATGGCAGATGGGTGCCAGGGTCCCCTTAAATTCAAATAACAAAGTTCCATATATCTATATCTACATCTATATCTATATCTATATCTATATCTATATCTATATCTATCTATCTATCTATCTATCTATCTATCTATCTATCTATCTATCTTATTTAAATTATTCTTATATTACTTATATTACCAAATACAATGTGAACACCATGTTGTAACCCACATTGTTTAGGGAAATGACAAGAAAATCATGGGTACACATTCAGTACAGACACATTTAAAGATTCTTGGCTGGCCAAATCTCTGATGCAGAACCAATATGGTACGGTCTTTTTTGTGTCTATGTAGGAAATCTTGAATACGCTGTTATTTTTATAAATCCAACCTGACACCATCTAAAATGCAAATGGGGATACCTTTTGCCTAATCCAACCTTAAAAATTATCGGAAGACAATTTGAAACATTTTGTTTCATTCGTTAACACCGCCAGCATAAGTAGACCCTCAGTGAGTGAGTTTTGTCATAGAGCCTCTTAAAGCAGGCAGGAGGAACCCACTACAGCGGCTCCCACATCTGATGTCAGCCAAAATGAGTGGACTTAGTAAGGCCACAGAGGTGAGCTTCACAAGGCAGACACTGGTACCGGACACGAGGCATTGACTTTCTACTTTTAAATATGCCATAGTTCCCGAAATGCAAAACTTTACTGTCAGAGGGTTTGCATGATGGCTAGGCAGGTAAAAGAGCTTTCTGGGTAAGCGACTTGAGTCCAATCCCTAGAACCTATGATGGAAGGATGGGCACACAGTCCTTTTGCATTACACTCAGAGACATGAATCTGTACAGCTTGTATTTTGAATATCTACACACGTTAAGAGTATGCCTTGTGTAAAAATAATATATACTTTTCTCCACAGGAAGGGAAACGCACTAGACGTTAAGTAACTGACAATAAGCAAGAAGGCCCCACAGCAATCTCTCTGTGAATGTGGTGACAGCCCCCACTTACTTGCCCAATGTTCTCTATTTACCACGGTGTGAAATCGCGCCTATACAGTCAGCCTGTGTTCATCTCCAGCCAATAGCGCATGGAGGTTATGAGGGTGAAAGACTCTGTCCAACTGTAGGGACGCGTAAGAAGCTGAGTACATTCACCGAGTAAGCCGGGGTGATAAGAAGACAAGGCGAGTGAAACGTACTTTCAACTTACGCCAGCTCACAACAGATGCATGAGAACACATGACCACTGGAAGTCAAGGGGTGTCTATGTTAAGGAAAAACTGCTCATAGAGTACTACCTGCCGCATCAACGGAAAGAAAAACTATAAACTTTATATTAATCGTCATAAAGACGATCTAACTTCTCCTGGCCTTCGGCTTTCACTTACTTTGGTAATGCTTAATCATGTCACTGATACAGGGAAAAGTGATCCTCGGAGAGATGTAATAACCACCATTGTCCAGGCTTCTGATTTTGTAGTGCTTAATGACGTCGCCATGCATAGGGTCGTAATCTCTGACGGAAAGAGAGAAGCTTCCTGTGGGGAAAAGTTAAGCGAAGGCGTGCTTACATGTTACTAATAAAGGCCACGTTATACCGCACTGTGGTACACACTTTATAACGAAATTACAAATATAAACGCATCACAGGAAAGTCCTGCAGCCGGGTGCAGGGATGATTTTCATCCAAACACTTGGGAGGCAGAGGCAGGAGAATCTTGGCCAGTTCCAGGCTAGCAAAGGCCTCAAAAGGGAAAATTAAAGGTACTTTAAAATTTGGACTCGATCAATGACAATAGCATTGTGTTTGCTAGACAAGCAGCCAGTATATCACTTTCCTTCTTCACCGTGGTTTTCCAAAGTCATTTGACTGAATAGAAAAATCGTTTTGAGTTTCCTCTTGACACTTAGGACTCACTTTCATAATAACACAACAAAACTGTAAGTACGACCTGGCCATAATTAAGACTGTTTTCTGTTTATTAATGTCTATCATTTGAGTTTGTCATTTGCTATCAAAATGCAAAACTTTACTGTCAGCGGTTTGCACGATGGCTAGCTAGGCAGGTAGAAAGAGCTTTCCGTGTAAGCGACTTGAATCCAATCCCTTGAACCTGGGATGGAGGGAGAGAACTAATTCTCAAGGATGCCTTCCAACCTCCACGTATGCACTGTGCCAGACAGGCACACGCACGTGTACACATACATGTGCACACATAACATGTACACATACATGTGCACACATAAAAATAACAACAACGACGACGACAACAACAACAACAACAACCTCAAAATTAAACCATCTAAGTGTGGTGGCACAAGCTTTTAATCCCAGCACTTAAGGGGGATTTCTGAATTTGAGGGCAGCCTGCCTAGTCTACCTAGTGACTGGTCTACCTATTAAGCTACAGGTAAGCCAAGGGCTACAAAGGGAGACTCTGTCTCAAAACTGAAGAAAAACCAAATCCAAACCCAACCCAACCCAAAAGTCACCCCTTCATTCCCAGAATCTACTGAATTCTTTATTTTATTCATTCCAGAATCATTTTTTTCAAATGATTTCCAGTGTGTATGGCTGTAGCTTGATGGCAGAATGTTTACCCAGCATGCACGATGCTCTGTGAGCTACATCTAAGGAGACTGCCCAAAGCCCTAAGAAGTCTCTATGGTCTCTAACCACGTACTCACCCTTTAAAGTTTCACTTTCTCTGATCAGGAAAGCCCCGGCACTGTTCCCTGGTGCCAGAAGCTGTCGTTCTGCATCTTTCCTTGTTATGTCCTTGAAGAACCACCTGTGAAGACATATTCACATTTCATAGGTGTTTGGGCAGGGATACAAATGTAAGCAAACCAGCGCCGTGTTCGGAAACAGCAGCTGGCTGTGCGAGAGGACTCACTCTTCGGTTTCTAAGGTGTTGACCTTGGCCACGTAGTTGCTGGGGATGAAGCCTTCTCTCTTTGATGAAAGGGACTTAGCTTTCCACCACTCCCCGTGCCTGGAATAGAAATCAAAATTAATGGTCGCAATGGCAACGGTCCTACGGCATTTCTTTTGCAGAGTGAAGGCAAGAGGGAGCATTCCTAGAATCCCTGAACCCAAGGGAAAAGTGCATTCCTTTTCATAGAAAAATATATTTAGTGATAGGAGCAAAAAAAAAAAAAAAAGCATCCTTACAACTTCAATGTGGCCTGCAGTGCAGCATAGAAAAGAACTAGCAAAATGGCCAACCTTAAAGACGCCAAACACTTCTCACTTACCCCGGTGCCTAAGAAATGTCTGAAAGGATCCTTATAGCAATGGGTGTGGAAGGAATAGAGACTTAAAATTCATGTGCTATAAACTTTATCTACTTTATCCAGAGATAGGCACCATGAATAAAGAAAAATAAAAAAGTAAATAAATAAACAGACCAAGAGTAATTAAGAGGAAGTAAGCCTCCTCACGTGGTACTGCACAATGCTATACTAACCCAAAGTGTGGCAGGAAGGAGAAGCAGGAAGGGCCATGCCCAGAAGGAGCAAGCAAACCAGATGGGTGGGGGTATGTGATTGGTCCTTGAAAGCCTCCATGTTACTCTTCAAATGCCTGCATACAGATCAGACTCTTGTCTGTGAGAAAAGAGAGTCATAGCCAACTCTGAGCTGTACCTGGGAACTGTTTATCCAAACCACAGGCAGCCTGCGTACGCTACCCCTTCAAACAGAGCAAACTGTAGATTTAAAGTATTTAGGTTGGATTTTTTTTTTTTTTGACATGTAGGGGTATCGAACCTAGGACCTTGCATATGCTAGGCAAGCTCTCTCTCACTGAGCAACCTTCTCGGGACCTAAAACTTTTATATCTATGGTTCTTATTATTCTCCATTCAAGTGCAGCATAAGGTTATTTCTACAACAATCACAACCACATTGTGTTAGACAGGAGAAGTTGTCCAGAGATGGTTTGAAGTACGGAAGGTGGTTATTTAGCATAGATGGGGCTCATGGGCCACGTGGTGCGATTTCTAAGGATGGGGTGCCACGGCCACACTGGAAAGTCCGGCTCAGCTTCCTCACTGATTCCCTGCAGCTGCTTATGTGTTTCGTTTCCTTGACCCCTGTGTGTTGACTCACACGAGTGACCCTGGTCAGGCCCCAGGGCAGTGAGGAGGGAGAACAAGGAAGTCTGAGCACTTTAGGTCTAACTTCCTTTCTGTACTGAATTTGCATAAAGCAGCACCCTGACCCTGACCTGCCACAGAGGGAGAGAGTGGATAGCCCCTCCCCGAAGATAAAGCGCTAAGTGCCTATCCAGGGCATCAGGGTGAACTTGCATTTCAACGTGGCCCTTTCTTGTGATAGTTCTGAGACCATGAAGAGTCACTTAGTCTATTCCTGGGAACCTTAACTTTCAAAATGGAGATGACCCTATCTAAGTCACGGGATTATGATGGGCATTATGTGTGTGTGTGTGTGTGGTATGTATACATGTTCATGAATGTGTACTTGTATTTGTAGGTATGCATTACATATGTACATATGTGCTCCTGTCAGAAGATGCCTCATAGGCATTCCTCAGATGCTATAGGTAGATATAGATAGGTATAGGTATTAAAAATAGGTATAGGTATGTATAGAGATAGGAATAGGTATAGATTAGGTATAGCTATAGGTTTTTTTCACAGGCCTGGAACTTGCCAGACAAATTAGACTGGCTGGCCAGAGAGCCTTCAGGGATGCGCCTGTCCCACCTCCCCGACCATATGCCACCACAAGCAAGTGCTGAACTAACTCAGGATATGACTGAGCTCTCTCCCAAACTCTACAATGGCCGTCTTAAGTAGCATGTCACAGAGCCAAACTTCTTAGGTAGCATTTTGACAAATAAAGAAACAGTAACTGTCCTTGTTGGGAGAAACGATGGAAGGGCTCACCCCTACATTCATAAGGGAAGTTCTTTTTGCTCTGTTCCTTCTGGCACTGAAGCAACTGGGGGCCTGGCATACTTACTCTTCCAGAACTTTCATCTTTTCTCCTTTCTTGAAAGACAAGTCGTCTGGGTGGATGCCATCATAGGGATACAAGGCCACCACAATGTCCCCTTGCTCCTCTGGATCTAAGAACAAAAGATACAAGCAGAGCCCTTCAAAACCTAGCAACATAGACACAAAGGAAGAGAGGAAGCAACGGAGAGAGGGCCGTGGAGTGAAGCTCCGTGCTTCCCACCTGTAAATGGCATGAGGTACATCCTGTGCACACCAAGACCCACAGGAACCCACTATACCTTTAAAACCATGTTTAGGAAAAAATGTACGCGTAATCGTGGCAACACTGCCATAGTCCCCAAAGGCAGAAGCTACCCTAGTGAGCACTAGTGGAATGCATAAAGTGTGACACATACACAGAATAGGACATCCACATACACAGAGCAGTCAGCCTTAAAAAGCATTGAAGTTCTTACACACAATGGAGTGTAGATGAGCCTTGACGACCAAGTCAAACGAGCCAGGCAGGAAATGACAAAGACTATATTTCCAGTTGCTTGTGCTACATAGAATCAAGTCCATAGGGACAGAGAGTGCAATGGTGGCTGCCCAGAGCAGAAGGGAGTGGAGAACAATGAGTGAGTGCTTAATGACAGTGTTCCACTCGGAATAATGAAAACCTTCTGTGACGGACACTGGTGACACTTGCACAGCAATGCGTACTTCCTGTTCTGAGCTCGACATTAAGAAAAAAAAAAACCACTGAAGCTGTGATAAATTTGAGTTACATATATTTTCCCATAACGACAAACAAAACATGAATAAGGTTGAAAGGAAAACATACCTTTTGCTTGAAATCTCTGTCCTGGTAAAAGTTGAGATTCAGGAACCTACGGAAGAGTATTTGTTAGAGGAAAAAAAAGTCATGATAGTTTTTCTTTTTTCTTCTCACATGCATGCCATTTTCCTAACAGTGACAAGTGAGGTTTAGATTTGCAGCCACTAAACGAGAAAGAAGAGCCAAACAGAAAAATCCTATAGGGAGATGCCAGGGCTCCTAGTTAGACTCTCACACTCGATGACGTCTTTGGCAGGGTCCTACCTGCAAGTCAGTTTCATGGCTTTTCGTGGACATATAACCCTTGGTTTGTGTCAGTAGACCGAGTGGATAGGGCTTCCTGAGATGGGGACTAGATGACAACCCACCAGGATTGTTTCTCATGCTTTTAACAGGACCCTAATAATTGGGGTGGCAGTTTGCCCAGTGTGATGTCTGCTTCTAGACTCACAGCCCTCTACACAGTGGTGGGGAGGAGCATTTCATAAGCTCACTGGTTGGGTATGGCCTTGGTAAAATGTGCCTCTTAATGCCTAGAAAGAACTAAATGTTGGAGGCACAGCAGTTATGGAAGGTACATAGTAAGTAGGGCCAGTACGACCAAACACAGAAGTGACAGGACCCTGCTGACTTACAGACATCGTCACTTGCTCATCTCCATGCTTCCTGAACTTACTTACACATTTGATCAGACCTGTCACTAACAGACAAACACAAGCCCGACCGACTCAGGCTTTCTTGTCTGGCTGTCTGTCCAGCGTCCAGGGGTATCCCTCAGTTATGGCAGCAGCAGGGTGTTTCACACCAGGTACCTTCTATTCCGAAGCCTTTCCACAAAGAGCACTGCTAGGGGTTATGTAAGGCCTGGTGACCTCCTCTAAGGACATCCTGCCTGGGCCCTGATTTTAAACATCTCATCCCTCTGCTTCTCCTCGAGTAGTCATTTCATAAAAGGTGACTGACCAAAGTGGTTTATACTAAAATATAAATTTCTCCTGAAAGCGAGCCCATAAAATCTCAATCAAATACACTGAGCGAAAGGACTGGAGAAGCGGGCAATCATTGGTCCATACTGACATTCAAGACTTAAAGCAGTTTTATACTGCTGTTTTAGTCATGTAAGTTGCATAATTAAGAACTGCATTCTGTTTTATATGATTTAGAGAAAACAATTAGGTGAGAGATTAAATAATTTTGAAAGCAGCAAGCTGATCTGCAAATACCAGAGAGGTTAGTTTACAATACAGCAGAGCACATTTTTATATGGCTGGCTAGGCTGGTCCTGAGATGTGTGCACCGCAGGACTCCAGCCCATCTTAAAGCACTTTCGTAAGACACATACATGTGACGCCCCATGCTATCACTCTAGCTCTTTCTTGAGCAGTTCCACTTCACCTCCTTGCAGAGCCCTTTGTGATCCAGTGGGAGCATGTGTTTTTCACATGTGGCAAAGACCGAGAGTCTTGTTTATGGTCATAGGATGAAGCCAAGCTAAGAAGTCCATGGGGAACATCTATGACCACAGAAGACCTGAACTAATTTTTTTATGGTGAGCAACTGAAAGATTTTAAACATGTTCACTATTGCTTTTCAATCTATGTGTAATCTTTTTTACATTGAATGTTTGAGTTTTTTTTTTTAAACTAGCCTCCTTTGCTTTCCTAAATAAATAACACTTGGACAAACAAACAAAAACAAAAATCCCAAAATGGACAAACGAAAAACCAAACCAAACGAAAAACACAACAGATCCAAGCAAACAAAGAAAAAAACAAAACAAAGAACTCTTCAGGTTTTAAAGCACATAAAAAGCTATAGAATTTGCTACAAGAAACAGAACTTTTAATGAGGAATTTGAAGTGCACAAGAAAACTACCTTTTGCCTTTTCTTTGCTCTAACATTTCTATTAATCACGTTTGTCTAAGGATATAACTCTATATCCATATTTATAAAGTGATTTTAAATTTTATATTGATATATATTCATCATCACCAAATTACTAGTACTCTTAACAATCTTCTACATTTGGGTGGATATGCTTTCTAACCTTTTTTTTTTCAAATGTATTTATTTTTATAAGGATAGGTATTGCACCTGCACAGATATCTGTGCACCATGTGTGTGCATGGCAGAGTCCAGAAGAGGTGTCAAATGCCCTGGAAGTGGAGCTACAGAGGGCTGTGATCTGACATGTGGGCCCTCTGCAAGACCTCTATATGCAACTTTATCCGATATATTGATAATGTATCTATTCAGAAACACCATATAGAATAACTTAACAGTTCAACGCAGTCAACATTCACCACTGCTTCTTTTTAACTAACTCTGACCTAGCAGTCTAAATGATGACAGCTGATTCTGACAGCACTAGACAATGACAATATATTTCTAAAATGTCAGACTTAACAGCATAGGTCAGGGGCTGGAGAGATGGCTCAGAGGTTAAGAGCACTGACTGCTTCTCCAGAGGTCCTGAGTTCAATTCCCAGCAACCACATGGTGGCTCACAACCATCTGTAATGGGATCTGATGCCCTCTTTAATAAATAAATAATTCTTAAAAAAAAAAAAGAGCATAGGTCAGACTGGAGAAACTCAGCAATTTCTTCTGTTTTGCTTTTTCAGACAGGGTCTTACTGTGTAACCCTGGCTGTCCTGGAACTTTCGATGTAAACCAGGCTGGCCTCGATCTCCCATGGATCTACCTGCCTCTGCTGCTGACTTGTGATTGCAGGTACCACCATGCCTGTCCAAACAGATAACAAAGGCATTTGGGCTAAATGGGAATAACTTGTTTTCAGCATACATGCCAAGACAGTCCATGACACCTGGGTGATGGGTTGGCATACAGACACCCAACGAGAAAATGCTTTCCAGGTTATGAGCTCCAAAGTAAAGCGGATTGAAAGTTATAACTATCCTAAGTTCTGAGTTCCCCTGTGTTCCTAAAACTTGGCAGCACTTCTCCAAGTCCAGCAAGTGGCACATCGCTTAAAGTTTCTAATGGGGACACCCGTGTAAAGTGTCAAGGCAGACTCTGATAAGCTTTTTCTTAACCTTTTACTCCACTATAATAAATCGTAATGATCTTAGTCTCTGTACAATGTTAAATCAGTTGAAGAAAAGGCAACAAGGAATTAAATGTAATACCCCAAAGACACACTAGCTATCACATGTTTTAGATTCTGGTTTAAATCCAGCAAATCCTTTGTCCCTAGAACCTCTATCCTGAGGCACACATGCCCGGGTACATGCTGAGGTCTTTTCATCAGGAGCATTAAAGATGGTTTTCTCCATGCTTGAAAATGAAACCAAAGATCTATTTATCATCTAATAAGTATCCAGACTATCCCTAAAATCTCTACACACTTTTCAAAGGATTAAGTTACAAGGAATATAAAATTATCTGGGGTCCGTGTAATCAATATGATTTTTTTTTTTGCATGCAAAGATTGGGGTTTAGATTGCGCAGCCGTGCTCTGACCCTGGTGTCCCTGAGACTAGTCTACTTACTGGCCTTTGCTGTTTATTGGACGTTGGATCTCTCACATAAATAGTTCGGTCAGTATTACGTACTGGTTGAGTCTTCATATCTACTCCATCGTCATTCAGATTGTCTTTCCTTTTTGATTTAATACATCCCATATTTCCTGTTGGAATAGAAAAGCAATGGTGTTGTTTTTTAAACAATCCAGAGTTGGATGAAAGTCACTCAAATCTCTGTATTAAAGAAGAGCAAAAAGAATATATTCATTCATTGTGATACACGGATTAGCATCCTCGAAGGCCGATGCTGCTTGGAAATAGGGCGTCTTGGTTGTTCATTTGTTCCTTGCTTCATTTATTCAAAACTACTTCCTGAGTGTCGCCTTTATATCAACCCAACATAGTTCCTTCTGTAGAGTTGCTCATGTCTTTGTGGCAAAGAAGGATGAATGGCATTAGAGTACGGTGTGGTGAATCTATGACACAGGACACTTGAGTCCCAATAAAGGAAAGGACTTGTAATTCAGGCAAGAAGAGAAAGAGCTGCTCCAGGAAGCTTCCTGAAGTGAGGTGAAACAGATTTAAATCTGGCGGCAAATCGGCAAAGGGGCTCTGGGAAGGGTCTTCAGATGAAGCCATAGTGACTACTGGTCCGCTACTGGCTAATCTGGTCCCAAGAACTAGTGGAAGAAGAGGTAGCCCTTTAGTGAAGGAGCATGCAGTCAGAGGGGGAGAGAGAGGACCATAGTGAGTATGACAGTATCAGTTTAGTTTGTGTTCCCTGAAGACAAGTGACACATCCCCTCTGCAGTGTGCAAGGGAGAGACAAGGGACTTGAGGCGTCACAGGCTGGTGTGATTGACAGCTGTCAATCTACTGGGTGGGGGTGGGGAACCTACAAAGATGGCGGTGCCTTTGTCAAGACTGGAAATAAAAGAGACACAGGTCTGAGGGTAAAAATAATTGAAGGATCACTCAGATGATCCAGTTGCGTAGGCTTCCTGTTAAGATATCCGAGCCTGCAAACCAGGATAGACGGTCGTACTTATAATACAGTGCCATCGCCCACAAGCCATGATTACAGATAGAACTGAGGGGTGAACTATCCCCCCAACCTGAATCCTGATGCCCCCAGAGGAGTTACAAGACTGCTATAGGAAACAATTTGACTCAGCCTTTGAGAAAGTGCCTGAAATGATGTATATATTATAATCTCAAAAAAAATTAATTAAAACAAAAAAAGAGAAGTGCTGTGGGTCCCAAACAGCCACAGAATGAGTGAAGGGTATGGGGATGGGAACAAGGGGGCAGGGGCTTCACAGAAATCTCAGGAACTTGGCTGCCAACTGGAGAGGCAGCAGGAGTGGAGCCCGACGTAGCCCTCCGGTGGACGCTGCCCTGCCCCCTACAGGCTTTGGCTAGCTCTGGGACTTGAGCTTGTTCCTCTCTTCAGCAGTCTGGGGTGAGAAGTCTCTGAAGCACAGCCACTCCTTTTCTCAAACTAGCAAAGTCGTAAGCGGTAATTCCCAGAACAAAGGGGAAGTGAGCACTTTGCTTCAAAACAGACTTTTCTTCTTCTTTTCATAGCCTAAGTTTCTGAAATGGAGATACTTTTTTTTTTTTTTGAGTTGCTCTGTAAATATGTGTAAGTTCATTCCCCTTATCCATGCTTCACCCCACCCGTTTCCAAAACTGCTGTCCAACTGGACATCCCTTAAGATGGTGTTCTACACATGGTGACAGGAAAGTCCCGGATCCCTGAGCACACAGAAGCTGGCTATGCGCACTGAGGAGACTGGGCTCCTCAGATCCCAACAGGATCCCCACCCCTCCCACCCCTACTGCTAAGTTCACCATACTGCTGCTAACACCAAAACAGAACTGCTGCTCTTAGACAGGGCTCAAGGCCCATTCTCCTCTCCTCTCCTCTCCTCTCCTCTCCTCTCCTCTCCTCTCCTCTCCTCTCCTCTCCTCTCCTCTCCTCTCCTCTCCTCTCCTCTCCTCCCCTCCCCTTCCCTCCCCTCCCTCTCCTCCCCTCCCTCTCCTCCCCCTCCTCTTCCTTCCCCTCCTCTTCACTCCCTTCCCTTCCTCTCCTCTCTTCTCCTTCCCTTCCCTTCCCCTCCCCACCACTCCCCTTCCCTTCCTGCCATTCTGGCTCCTGAAAGCTGGAATTACAGGTGAGCAGCCAGACCAGGCTCAAGCCTCCACCAAAGAGAAGGCTTAGTGGACCCCTGCTTTGTGCTAACAGACCGACCGACCATGTGGGTCTTTGCTGAGAAGAAGCATCCGAGGGAAAGAAGGGGACAGGGTGAAACCCCTCTTAGGCTCTGTTTTCATGGGAGACAGCATGTGTGGTAAAAGACTCTACACAGCCCTCTCAAAAACTGCAGTTTGGAAGCAGGGATGGTGGCTCAGCTGTAATCTCGAAGCTCAAAAGGCCAAGGTAGGAAGATAGAGTTCAAGGCCAGTCTGAGCCACACTGTGTGAGCCTGTCTCATAAAAATTAATTCATTATTAATTTTGTTTTAAAAAGGAAGTGTCTCTAGAGTAGAAGTAATGCAACAGTTTGTAGAAAATATGGGAGGGGTGGAAAACAGATAAAGTTAGACAAGTCTAAAAATGTGGCCTGCTCTAAAATGACTGGCCTAGAACTTCTCTAGGGAAAAGAAGGCAGAACTGTCCCATACTAAAAGAGATTAGGGGGTGGGATACAGCTTAGCATACCCATGAGGGCCAGGGTTCCATCCCTGGCCCTGTAGAAAAAGACTAGAATGGCACAGGAACTCCATGTGCACCTTGACTGAATCCGGGGAGGGGACTGAGGGGATGCAGTGTGCATAGCCAGGAAAGTCTAGGGGAAGTGTGTCGGTCCCAGCACAGTCTTAGGAATTGTCTCAGTTCTATAGATTCAGGAAAGGTAACTTGGAAACGTAGGATGTGAGTGAGGGGTATAGGAGTAAAGGCTATAAAGTCTTTGCAATTCCAGATCCTTCTACCACAGTGAGAGGGAGCTGGAGGAGAGAGGTGGTGTATAGATGCATGAAAACTTGTGACTCTACAAAAGGGACGGCGTGACTTTCTATCTCTTTCTGTAGATTTGAAATTTTCAAAAAGGTAAATTTGGCAGGTCGATATTATAAACAGATATATAAAATTCATTGAGGTTTTTTTTTTTTGCCAGATGGTGCTAGCGCATGCCTGTAATCCCAGGAGGCAGAAACAGGTGGATCTCTTAGTTCGAGACCAGCCTGGCCTACAGAGGGAGTTCTAGTAGAGCCATGGTTACACACAAAAAAACCCCATCTCAAAACAAAACAATACAAACAAAAAAACAGAACAAAAAAGGAAACAAGATACAGAACAAAGTCTACTGATTTTCCAAATGTTAAAAATAGTTAAGAGGCTTGTGGGTGTCTGTGCACATGAATAGATGCTACTAGGAATGCTCTCTGGCAGATATCATCCCTGTAGCATGCTAAACAGTCTTGCTACAGAGCAGTCTTCATTTCAGCAGGGAGCCACAGAAACTATCTGGACTGACACAGAGATGTGGAGAGCTCTTTGTGAGAGATAAATTTATGGGAAACATCAAAGTCGGGCTGGCAACTAGCAGGGGAGCTCTCTTCTTCAGGCGTTTTGACCTGAGGAAGACCTGGAGCAGAGGTGATGACTCTGTCAGTGGAGGACAAACATAAAGTAGCAAGTGGATGGGTGCAGGGTGTCAACCTGGACCAGAGCGTCAGATTGTTATTTGCTTGTATTTTGTGATTTCCCCCCACTCGCCGTCACCACAATTAACCCAGAAACAAATGCTCGCTTTGCATGGTGGACAGGAAGTGAAAAGAAAGATCAAAGAGAGTAGCACACCACAGGGCCTGGGCTGAGCTCTCAAGCACAGAGTTCAGGTCTGGGCTTCTGCATACAAACCCAACCAGGTCCTGCAGCAGCTCCTTGTGCTGTAGGAAAGAGTTAGAAAACCCCAGAATGCAATCGATTCCTGTGGAAACCCAAAGGCATTGCTACACTGCTCCCAAGGATCTGACCGGTCTGAGCTGCTTTGCATCTTTGACGTAGTTTAGGGAATGTATAATGTGCTAGAGTTTCTTGTTTACTCCCTGAAGAAACTCACCATCTCAGGCCTTATGATTCTCCCTCTACAGAGGTGAGAACTGGCGCTGGGGAGTGGTGCAGCGGGGGTTTGCCCTCTGCGTGACCTCAGGCTGGCCTCAGGCTAGGCACCAGAGCCAATGTCACAGCCCATGAGCTGCCATTTCCTCACAACGTAAATGCTTGAAATAGGCATTTTACTAAGTTACACTCTATTATCTTAGTGTAAGTTAGTTACACTAAAATAGATCAGTCTCATAGGCTGCCTCTTAAGGTGTTCACCATTAGAATCAATGAGATTAATACAATGAAATCAGACAGTCAGGTCAGGGAACAGAGGTAAACACAATGTGCTTCTGCCACGGGTGACTTATCTAGCCCAGCTGAGCTGCGTGCTAACTTCAGGGACAATGTGACTCACCAGGAAAGAGGAAAGGGACAAGCCTTATTCAGGAACACTGTGGGTCCCTAGTAAGAATTTTAATTTTGTACTCAATGGACTTAATTAAATAGAGTAGATGATGCTGTGTGTATTACTTCTTGATATTCTCTCTCTCTCTCTCTCTCTCTCTCTCTCTCTCTCTCTCTCCTTCTTTCTTTCATACTATTTACTATATAATCCAGGCTGGCCTTGAACTTCAATCCTCCTGCCTAAGGTATCCCCAGTGCTGGGATTTCAGTCATGTACCCAAGTCTACCTCAAATCATTTCTAACAGTAAATAAAGGCACATTTAGTATGCAGATACTTTATTTAAAATCTATTTTAGGGGGGGTTGGAGTATTAACTAAAACTGAGAATGGATAAGAACACTTATGAAAAATCACTACTTTGCATGCCAATTTAAAAAAATACAATAGTGGGGCTGGGGATTTAGCTCAGTGGTAGAGCGCTTACCTAGGAAGTGCAAGGCCCTGGGTTCGGTCCCCAGCTCCGAAAAAAAAAGAACCAAAAAAAAAAAAATACAATAGTTACACAAAGAAGGCAGGAAGGTAAAGGTGCTTGCCCCAAGTCTGACAGCCAAAGTTTCATCCCTGGTACCTACATGGTGAGAAAAGCATGCAGTCACGGGCCATTTTTAAAATGTAATAAAAATAGTATGTTTTTAAAAAGGATTTTCAATGCAGATATTCACTATGGATAGAAAGTACTTCTCCAGGAAACATTACTTACTAAATCAAAATCCTACTAAGTGCCAAGCACAAGATATGTCCCTACAAGTTATTGATCAAGAAGGTCCCAGGAAGCCCTCCAAACAACACAGGCTATAGGCATTGCTCTTGGTTGCCTGCCATAGCTATATGTAAAATCCCATTGAGACATTACCCACTTTGGGTGCAAGACACAGAGAAAGCTCGAACTGACCTGGAAACTTTCTTTATCCTGGCTAGCTCTCATGGTACCAGACATTGTTACGAAGGTCTTTGAGGGAGAAGAAACATCACTGGATTATCCAGCGGTGAACCCTAAATGCTACAATTCCAATTTATCAGGTGTGGCCACTTGTGCAAAGTAGAATGTAGGTTATGAGGTACTGAACATCCTTCTGATTGGACTTGAGGCCTGCTCCTCAAGAGGGAATTTATATCTAGTGCTATAAACAGGGTCAAAAGCCCACATCTTGGGGGTTCATAGGCCCAAGTCAGGGGATGTACTCCTATTGTTTTGCTAACTGGACAAGTCTTCAAGCTGACTTCAAAATATTTATGCTTGGTGCTATTTTCAACCTTGGCCAGAGAAGTTTCTTTTTGCAGTGTGTCTCAGACAATGTTGAGGCTGGTGACCAATCAAAGCGTTGAGACTGAATGGCCATTGCATGACTGACACCCTAAATGGGGTGGCTATATCATCCCCTCCACAGCTCAGAAAAACAGCATGGAGGGAGGTCAGAACCCAAGGAGGCCAAGTATGGAGAAGATCCTGTGAAGTGCTGTGTGGACATGACATGGCCTTCTACTCACAGACTCCTAGCAACTTTGGTTACCTGCATAAGAAAGAGTTGAGTCAACAATATTTCATAAAGCCAAGTAGACTCAGTGGATTGGAAAAAAAAAGGAGAGGGCATGAAGGTGGGAGGAAGACTCGATGGGGCGGGGAAGGGGGGGTAGGTCTGTGGAAAGGAAGAGGAAGGAATTTGGGGGTGGATAGAATCAAGTTACATTGTGTGAAACTGTCAATAAATAAAAGATATTATTAAGATAATAAAACTTAAGTACACGTTTTAAAAATCCTTATCGTTCAAGGTTTGACCCGACAAAAAGACAAGTCCGGATTCCCTGTAAAAGCTCAACTCTGTGGTCTAGAGCTGCAAATGGATAGGCAGCCCTTCACGCACACAGGAATACAAAAAGTTGGTAGGTTGCCGATGATCTCTTGCCCGAAGATTCTTTCATAAGAACAAAAATTCATCTGCATAGGTAGCCATCAATCTAAAAACTTAGAACAGTAAAGGAATAATTGTTTTAAACCAAAGACAATATTCTAGACCGCCTGCTGTGGTTTGCCCTGGAGTTATCTGTATTTTGATGCTAATTCCTCTGCCCCAAGGACAGCTGCCTAGTCACGTACTCAGAACTCAGGTGACTTCACCAGAACCTTCTCCCCATTTAATTTATAAAATATAGGTGAGGGCAGGAGCAGGATAGAAGGAGGCCTGCCATTGGATGAGAAGGAAGGATGGGTGGGAGAAAAGTTTAAAGGAAGAGGAGGAGACTGGAACAGAAAGAGGGAGAGAGAGAGAGAGAAAGAGAGAGAGAGAGAGAGAGAGAGAGAGAGAGAGAGAGAGAGAGAGAGAGAGAGAGAGGAGAATGGCAGGTGAGGTTAAGACTCCACACTGTACTTTTACAGGTTGTTTCAAATGTTAAGGGATGGATGTGTACAGGGCTTTGTATGTTTAGGTGGGCAATTATATCTTATCAATTGGGTCAAAGGTTCTTGTGTTGTGTGTTCTTTCATGTAGCGATTTAAGTGTAAGGGAGTGTGGGGCGGCTGGTCTTGGGGAACTGCGGTGCCAGATCTAGAGCGGGATAACAGACAGCATTTTTTATTTTTTATATTTTTACAACAACAACCACCAGACTGTAGCTCATGGTTATCAGCCTGTATCCTTAGGCTCTATCTGTAATAATGCCTAAGGATTGCTGTCTATAGAATAAGAAAGCCACCATGCATCTGGACACCTTAGGCTCTGCTTCTGGGAGCTCCAGCAATCCCAGAGGACCCCAGGATGTTCACAGCAACTTTATTTATATTCTAAACAGAAACCAACAGACACCACTAGGGAAATTCATTAAATTAGGGCAAAGTGACAAGTTTTTCATTGTTTGCATCAGCAGAACTTAGACCCCAAAAAGGAACTTGGATGTCAGTTCCTCTTTAAGGAATCTGTTAGTCTTTGCATGTTATCTCATGTTCATAAACATAGCACTTGAGATTGCTAGAGCAGAAGGGGTGCTATGAGTTTGAGGCCAGCCTGAGATACAGAATGAAACCCTGTCAGAAGGAGAGGGCGAGGGAGGGGGGGAAGAGAGAGAGAGAGAGAGAGAGAGAGAGAGAGAGAGAGAGAGAGAGAGAGAGAGAGAAGAGACAGAGACAGAGACAGAGGAGACAGAGAGAGGAGACAGATACACACACACAGAGGGGGGAGGACAGACAGAAGACAGAGACAGATACACACACACACACATACACACACACACACAGAGAGAGAGAAAGAGAGAGAGAGAGGAAATCTGAATATTCTAGATCTTTCTAGTTCTATTATTGTATTCTATTGTATTCCTGTCTATTCCACTCTATAGTCATAAATATTATAACCAAATTCGAGTCTATGAAGGATCCATGCAATTCCACATCTTAAAATTTAAAGACAAAACCAGCAGGATGTGACCCTTTATGACCTAAATATTATGCCGTTATAAACTAATAGAAAATAAGCTGTGTTGCTAGCTGCAGTAGCACAGAACCGAAAGCCTAGCACTAGGCAGGAGGGTCAAGAGCTTGAGACAGTTCTCACCTAAAGGCTCCTTGGGAGCCCTGATGTCTGACTTCGTCTTACATAACCTTGCACTGTAGCAAGCACTTGCCTTAAGGCAAACACAGAGGAAACAGGGCTCTAAGGTGTGGAAAAGAAAGGGATGGTCACTCCAGACCCAGGAAGGCCCATTCCGGGTCATCCAAAGTCTCAGAACTTGCTTCATCTGGTTTCGAAACTGCACTTGATTTACACCCACCACAGCCTCCTTGCCTGCCTGTGGACAGGCCTCATGTCTGAGAGATTCCTGAGTTAGGAGCAGAGACAGGAAAAGAAAACAGAAGCCCAAGAACCTTTAAAAGTTTTTTTTGTTTGTTTGTTTGCTTTTTTAATTGGATATCTTATTTATTTACATTTCAAATGTTATTCCCTTTCCCAGGTTTCTCCTCTGCAAAGCCCCATCCCATCCCTCCTCCACCTGTTTTTATAAGGGTGCGTCCCCACCTCCACCCACCCACTCCCACCTCATTGCCCTGGTATTCCCCTACAATGGGACATCGAGCTTTCACACAGGGCCTCAAGTCAGCTTTAAGTTTGGTTCAAGCGTCGGGACTTGATCACTACAACAATGCCCCATCCTCACTCTCCTTCCATTACTTCCCTTTCTACTTTACTTTCAGAAATGAAACTTAAGAGGAAAAAAAAGGCACATGCAACAACCAGTTTAGGAAGAGAGGGCCCCACCAGAACACGCCCTCTGACAGTGTGTTTGGAAACCCCATGCAAAACAGAGCCGTAAAGCATCTTGCTAGACCCTCTTTACATAACTCAGTAATCATTCCAAAATCATTCCAAATCTGATCTTTCCATCCATATCCCAGAAAACCAGGGCCACCATAGTGACTGAGTCGGTAACCTTACCTGTGGTCTCAATGGGTGATTTGGGGCTGTGAAGTAACTGTCAGTCGGTACTGCTCTGCTGATGGGGATGCTACATGGATACTGAGAACATTTGTGTTTCCTGAGAACCGTCCACAGAAGCAGAAAGAGGAGCCCTTGGACAGTCTCAAAATCCCTTTCTTAGCTGCCTTCCAGCTCCCATGACAGGAAGTGAAGAGAGAAAGAGGAGGCTCCTCCTTCAGACCTAGAGTCCATCCAGATAGCTGACTGGACTTCTGTTTGTCCAATTGCAACATCAGACCCTCCCCAGGGCTTAAGTGTCATAGGTGATGGATGAGTAGGAACCAAGATGGGCTGGGTGGGGGCAGAGGGGTCTGGGTGAGCCATAGTGTTGGTAAGGGGACTGAGGTGAGAAGAGAGGCAGTTGGAACTTACAAAAAGTGAGAAGAGAAGGAATAGAAGAAAGAGCGGCTGGTTGGGATACAGCCTGCATTTGCACAGCCCACAGCCACATTACACGGTGTCCTTTGGTTCTTCTAAGACAAGGTTTCACTGTTTAGTCCAGGCTGGCCTCAAATTTTCAATTCTTCTCCCTTAACCACCCCCCCCACCCCCATCTCGCTCTCTTTCTAGCTCTCACTCTCTCTCTGTCTCTGCTGTGGGTCTCTTTCTCCCTCTCTCTGTCTTTTTGTCTCTGTCTCTGTGTCTATTTTTTTTTTTTTTTTTTGCTTGCTTCTTTTTTTAAGACAAGGTTTCAGTACGTAGCCGTGACTGTCCTGGAACTCACTCTGTAGACCGGGCTGGTTTTGAACTCACGGAGATCTGCCTGCTTCTACCTCCCAGTGCTGGGGTTATTTATAGGCATGTGCCACCACACCAGGCTTTCCTTAATCTCTCAGCACTGGAATCACAGGATTATGCCACACACTGCTTCTGTTAGTGGTTAGTTGGGAAAGGGGTCATGAGAGAGGAATTTGTTTTAAGAATCTCTGATATGTACTGGGGTGTACATCTTACATATAGAAGTGAGGTAACACAGTTTGAAGTAGTTGCTGTTTCTTTCCTCATGTCAAGACAAAGGATGTCAAGACAAAAGTCTATTTTTATTTTTCCTCACTGAGTCTGTGGAAGTATTTCAGGGGAATCCAGAGGTCTTCGGTATGTATACGACTTCCCCCAAATCAGCAGTTCTCAGTAAACTCTCAACAGCCTTCCGTGCCCAAGACCAACTCAGTAAGAATCTGAATGAGACTTCTTCCCCAGACAGTGTGAGAACCACCCTAGCCCAGTGTCAGATTGGCAAGCAATGCGAAGAAGCCTGAAGGACTAGGCTGCTGTCCTAAAGATACGGAATCATCTGAAAACAGCCGAGTTCCACCAAAAGAGACTCCTGACAAATTGAGAAGCTTACCCCACTGACTGCTATTCAGAGGGCCGAGGAAAGAACATACACACAAAATGTAGGTTTTTCCTGCAGTGTATAAACTCCTGCAGAGAGCTACACACAAAACTCAATGGCTCCAGAATTAGGCAGTGGTGATGTGATGGTGTGCACTGTGAAAAGTATATGAAAACATACTGAACAGGAGACTTTAGTGTGTGTGTGTGTGTGTGTGTGTGTGTGTGTGTGTGTGTGTGTGTGTGTGTGTATAGGTCACGTGGATATGAGCGCAGTGCCTTCAGAGGCCAGCAGAGGGGGTCAGATACCCTAAAGCTGAGTTATAGGGAGTCAGAGGCAACCCAACATGGATGCTGGGAGCCTCTCTTAACTGCTGTGTCATTTCGTCAGCCTCAAGAATTTGATACTTTAAAATGGTGCACTTCTTTGGTTAGAACTTTCAGAAGGAGAACTTGACTTTAAAAATGCCCCCCTCCTCATCGCAGCCTTATTTATAATAGCCAGAAGCTGGAAAGAACCCAGATGCCCTTCAACAGAGGAATGGATACAGAAAATGTGGTACATCTACACAATGGAATATTACTCAGCTATCAAAAACAATGACTTTATGAAATTCGTAGGCAAATGGTTGGAACTGGAAAATATCATCCTGAGTGAGCTAACCCAATCACAGAAAAACACACATGGTATGCACTCATTGATAAGTGGCTATTAACCCAAATGCTTGAATTACCCTAGATGCCTAGAACAAACGAAACTCAAGATGGATGATCAAAATGTGAATGCTTCACTCCTTCTTTAAAAGGGGAACAAGAATACCCTTGGCAGGGAAGAGAGAGGCAAAGATTAAAACAGAGACTGAAGGAACACCCATTCAGAGCCTGCCCCACATGTGGCCCATGCATATACAGCCACCCAATTAGACAAGATAGATGAAGCAAAGAAGTGCAGGCCGACAGGAGCCAGATGTAGATCGCTCCTGAGAGACACAGCCAGAGTACAGCAAAT
This sequence comes from Rattus norvegicus, assembly GCF_021556685.1. Lineage (NCBI taxonomy): Eukaryota > Metazoa > Chordata > Mammalia > Rodentia > Muridae > Rattus > Rattus norvegicus. The sequence continues at coordinate 22,017,264 of NC_141538.1, read as the reverse complement.
ACAGAGGCGAATGCCAGCAGCAAACCACTGACTGAGAATAGGACCCCCGTTGAAGGAATCAGAGAAAGAACTGAAAGAGCTTGAAGGGGCTCGAGACCCCATATGTTCAACAATGCCAAGCAACCAGAGCTTCCAGGGACTAAGCCACTACCTAAAGACTATACATGGACTGACTGTGGAGTCTGACCTCATAGGTAGCAATGAATATCCTAGTAAGATCACCAGTGGAAGGGGAAGCCCGGGGTCCTGCTAAGACTGAACCCCCAGTGAACTAGATTGTTGGGGGGAGGGCGGCAATGGGGGGAGGATGGGGAGGGGAACACCGATAAGAAAGGGGAGGGGGGAGGGTGATGTTTGCCCGGAAACCGGGAAAGGGAATAACACTCGAAATGTATATAAGAAATACTCAAGTTAATAAAAAAAAAAAAAGCCCCCCTCCTAAGGGATATGGAAAAATGACTCAGCAGTTAATTGTACTTGGTGCTCAGGGAGAGGGTTCTGGTTTAATTCCTAATGCCCACGTCAGACAGCACACAATCTCCTGTAACTGAAGCTCCAGGAATCCACCCTGGCTTCTGGCACCTAAGGGCACCTGTACACATGTATAAAAATCAAACCATATAACAAAAACCGAAAATAAGAAATCAAATATATTTTAAATGTCCCTACCTTAAAATGAGACATTGACTCAGTGAAGCTTACTTCTAGCTTAATTAGTTTCAGTAGTTCCAAGGGTTTCAAGCTTCAAGTATGCCAAGAAAACACTGTAACCCTAGCTTCATCTTCAATCCTCCTTTTTTGGGGAGCGGGAGCGGAAGAGGGGCTGCAAGTGTCACAGCCAACAGGGAAACAATCCAGGTGAGGTAAGAATGAAATCTGGGTTCATCTCAACTTAGCTGCTGCCCGGCCAAAACTTCTGGAGTCTGACTCTTAGAGGTTTTTTAAAACACCTTTAAATGCAGCAAAACTTTAGAAAAAGAAGTTTCCATCTGACAATTATCCCAACAAGGTACCACTCTGTAGCAGAGAGCACCTGTGACCTTTTCCGTGAGGATGGCTTGGATTGATTGAGAAATTGCTCCAGAGTCTGGGCATGGGGAGGAAGGGTTTGTATAGTCTAAGAATGGATTCAATTGACCAGGAAACAAAGCTCAGGATTCTGAGGGATTCAGTGAAGGCTGGCCTTACAGAATAGCAAAGATCAACCGGTATTAACGAATCCATTCCCAGCCTTCTGGATGGATATCACGTGACAGCTTCTTTCATTGAATGAAACTGCCTGCGTGTTTAATAACTCTGGTTTCTCTGGTGCTGTGTGTGAGCACGAGAACCCTGTGTCCTTTGATACCCTTTACTTTGTATTTTGAGATAGTGTCTCACTGAATTGTCCTGGGTGGCCTTGAACTCTGGAATGAAAGCTGACTGTGAACTTACAGTCCTCCAGAGTAGCTGGTGTTGGGTGAGAATTCCAGGAAATAAGCTGCGTCTGCTGAGATTGATCGACTGATTAGAGCCGCAGGCGGTCGGGAGGTTGGAATGGTGCAGATCCAGAAGCTTGTCCTATCTCCCACCAGCTTTAGCACCTGGACCAGTCATTCCTTCACCACCTTTGTATCAGAACTAAGGACCTTTGGGTAATAGGTAAAAACCTTTCATAATTTATTCACTTAGCAGACTACTCATCAACTCCCAAAGCTATGGCCGTCATCAGACAGTGTCTCAGACCTATTGGAAAGCTTCCTACATCTTGCTCTAACTTGTGATGTACACAGAGAGGTGCAATGAGGTACAATTTCATGAAACTGCTTCCACATTAAAATTTTGAATTTGGGTTAACCTGAATCTGTGTTTCTGGGCCACGGTCACCCAAATTTGGTTCTAGGATAATCTTTTATTTTCAGAGTGAGAACTATGGGTGGGTGTGTGTGTGAGAGAGAGAGAAGGGGGGGAGGGGAAGAAGGGAGGGAGGGAGGGAGGGAGAGAGAGAGAGAGAGAGAGAGAGAGAGAGAGAGAGAGAGAGAGAGAGAGAGATTATAAGCCTGTATCATTAGAGCTGGCATACTGGGGGAGAAGGAAGGTTGTGACTGACCTTCAGGACTCTACTTTCCAAATGCTGGAATTACATTTTAGCTGGGCACTGCCATTTTCAGGTTTCTTCCCTCTTTATTTCTGTTTCCTTTTAATCCCAAAATAATGCAACTGATAGAGGTTCTACATGCTTGATGCCTTCTTTAAAATTTAGGTTTTTTTTAGACCTAAGTCAGATCTTCGATCCAGTCTACTGAATTTGAAATCATGTCTTTATTCTGTGTCCCAGCACTCACACAGAGCCATAGATCCAGAACTGCCCACTTAGCTATGCCGTGGACAGACTACAGGAGCATGTGAAGCTCGCTGATGCTGAAACTACAGCACACGAATGCCGCAACTTCTTTGCCTATCAGAACCTTTAATGCATCTCTGGGAACACGGCTTCACTGGAGTTGCTAGAAGGCATTCAAGAATGAACGTTCTGAAGAAAAAGCTATCCATTCTGGAGGCCAGAGGGGACACCAGACAATCATCACAGGAGTGAGCAAAGAAATGAAAGGGTAGTGAGTAAGACTTCTAAATCCAGCTTAAGTCACTTAAAGGAATCCACTTTCTCCAGCCTCTCGTTTCTTCAGCTTAAAGTGAATTTTGGGCAGGGCAGGAGGCAGCCATGGTCAGATTAGCCAATGTAGCAAAGTCTTCTATAGTGTGGGCCTCTCTTAGCCAGACATTAACACTTAATAACAAATAAATTATTTCTAGGAAAATTACTTAGAGGGGTGCATTACACAATGTTCAGTGTAAAAGAACATTTATTATGGGGTCTATTTCCAGTATCACACAGAAATTACTTGCCAGACAACTGGCCACTGATTATAGAAATGCCAACCAGTTCTCACACTTCATTTCAATAAAACTCAGTTCTCCTAGGACTTTGTTTATAAGATGACCCGTCAATGCCTGCTATTTTCAACTGTAAGTTTTAGGCACTTTCATATTAGATGCAAGAGAGTTGTTGTTATTTTAATAGCTTGAGAATGTTATTCTTATCAATTTTAACCGGTTTTCAAAAGCTCTTGTCTATTTTTTTAATTCGATATGTATATGAGTGTGTGTGTCTGTGTGTAGGTGTGTACATGTGTGTGTGTGTGTATGTGCCTACAGAAGCCAGAAGGAATGGATATTCCTGGGACTTGAGTTAAAAGCAGTTTGTGAGCCCACACAACATGGCTGCTGTGAATTGAACTCAGGTCCTCTGCAGAAGTGAGTCATGCTCTAACTGCTGAGCCATGTCTCCTTGAATATTTCTATGAGGTTTATTATGGGGTGTCTCTTGGGTGGAGGTTAATGCAGGGCCCACTATGTAGCCCAGGCACTGCTTCCCAAGTGTGGGGTTGTAGGTGTGCACCACCACATCTGGCTCAGAGCGTCCCATGTTTTTAGAAGTTGAGGATTACTAAACCTTGTTAGTCCTTTATTAATGATTTTTAGCAGCAATTGTAGTTTAAGTATTTGTGTGAGATCTGCATACTTCGATAAATTGCTGGCCTGTTTCTTGCTGTATCCAGTCTCACATCGTGCGTGGGACCTGTGATCATTTGCTCTCAGGGTGATAAGGCTCTCACTTTAGGGCTGTATGCTTACTGTATCTCATATGCCGCTGTAGGCTTTTGCTTCTCCTTCCTGTTCCTCCTCTCACCCTCACTTCCTTCCACATCTCAGGATAGAGCTGACCTTTCACACCAGTGAATACTTACTCTCCCCTCCCCCACCCCAAGACAGAAGACAGCGTTTCTTTGGCTGTCTTGGAACTTGCTCTGTAGATCAGGCTGGACTTGATCTCAGAAATCTGCCTGCTTCTGCCTCCTGAGTGCTGGGATTAAAGGCATCTCCTCCTACGGACCCAAGTTTCAGCATGTTGTATGTGTTGGGAATTTTGGTTCACTTCCTTCTTCAGCCCAGTTTCCTTCCAACATTCTGAAAATTCAAATTTTATTTTTTTTCACTGCTAAAATATGTATTCCTGTGGACATGCCCATTTGAAGTTCTGGCAAAAGTAACTGTAAAACTCAAGTTAGGCTGTGGACTGCTCAACACAAAGAGCACATTTGTATCACATTCCTTCCCCAGTGCTCAGCACCCTCTATGGAAGATGAGATAGAAAGAGTCTAAGAGCAGAGGACAGGAAGCACCAGAGCCACACTGTCTTCTGGACATGATAGGACCACACACTCATGGGTGCATAGCCACTATGGGTGTCCGCTCAAGTCCCACACAAGATCAAGCCAGCCAGCCTCACTATACGGAGAGGGGAAGGTTCACAAGCTACCACCTTAACTGAAGAGCTGTTGGCAGATGATGGCTTCTGGGGTCAGGAAGGATCTTTTATTAAGGGTGTGGCTCCTGGGTCAACCGAACTTTGTGGGTATATGTGGGTAGCATGAACTGAACTCATTGGATTATTCAAAAGAAAAAAACGAAGGTCAGGAAATTGGGGAGGATATAGAAAAGGAGTTAGGGGAAAGAGCAGAGGATGACTGTGACCAAGATACACTGGAGACATGTGTGAAATGCTCAAAGAATGAATAAAAATCTTTTATGAAGAAGGAGAATGAGGAGGAGGAGAAGGAGAAGGAGGAGAAGCAGCAGCAGCAGGGGTGGCAGCAGGGTGGATCCAGTACTATGGCCCAGCAAGTACATATGCTTGTTGAAAAGCTTAATGATCTGATTTTAATCACTGAAACCTGTATAATAAGTTTTGAATTTTGTCTTTCCAAATTCTATGTGAACATAAAGTATGTGTATATAAACAATATACACAGCATCTATGTTATATAATATATTTATTATATATACTACGTACAAGTTACATAACGATCTATACTCATTCTATGTAGATCACTATATATTTTATGTATAACCTACTAAATGGAAATATATTAAATCTTTAATCAAATAATTTGAATGAGACTGCACAAAGCTACTATGGATTTTCTGGCCTGCAGCTCTGGTAGTCTATAGGACTGAATAATTTGGGATAGATGAGTACAGCTGGAGCTGTCGGCCTTGCTGAGAATTTAAAAGGAAATGAAATTCAGTTGTGACGATTTGTTACTAGTTTTCTAGAAAAATCTCTGGCCATGCCGGCAATGAGCCCAAGTGTGCTCTGGAAGACTGAGAGGGTCCAATGGGGAATTTCAGAGGGACCATAGCAAAAATAAGTTGTCAAGCAAAAGCTTCCTGCCTGGAATGAGCTGAGGAGAGAGAAAAACCTGGTGTAGCTGCACAGAAGCAGGTAGAGGACGGCATATGACAGAGCCCAGCTACCAACAGACCTCTCCCAGTTCTGACTGATGGTCCCAGGTCAGCATACAGGAAGCAGCCCCTCCCATTTGACTTTCCCACTTGCAGAACTCTCCCTGGCAATCTCACTGAGGAAGACAACAGTGGATGACTGAAACCGAGGATTTTTTAAAATTTTGTTTCTTTTAACAAAAAGGAACAATATGAAGAGAGGATGAGCTCATGAAAACATATATGCACAGGGAAATGAGCCAACTGAAGGTCTTAAGGGGGAAATTAAAGGCAGGACCAGAATCACACAACAAACCAAGATGCACCAGTAAAGCATCAGCTTTCTTTCTGGACTCAGACTTTATGACCAACAGTCCAGCCATCTATGTTTAGAAACATACACAATGGTTGACTCTGTCTCACATAAATAGTTAAACCCCAACACAAAATGGATGTAACAGATGAGAGCAGGAAATAGGGAAACTGAAAGATGACTTGGTGTTACTTTGGATGTGCCCGTGTTTGCACAGTTGTTAGGTGTGGACAGCAAATCCATACAACTCATACTCATCTAGAGGCCAACCTAACGAGGAAGGCAGTGCTTCTCAGCCTCTGTAATCCGAACAGTTCAAGCAGGACAATAGCTGAAGAGGAGGCAGTCCTGTACAGTGCAGGATCTTCTGTAGCAGGCCTGGCTCTTACTTACTGAAGTTCTCCATCCCCCCCCCCCCCACGCCACGACCGTTTGTGATGACCACAAATGTCTCTTGACATTGCGTGATGTCCTTCGATGAAACCTGCCTGACTGAATGCTGCCATTTTACTGATTGACAGAAACCCTCAAGTATTAACATTCATGTTATAGACTGCACAGAACAAATATGTTCTCTTGTTCTTCAGTAAACGATGAGTTTAATATAGAAGAAGCATGATGAGAGGACCCGTCTAAACAGATGTCTGACACTCTGACAGAGAGCTCATCTTCAAGATCAGTAGGCCTAATGAAGGCTGAAACGGATTTTGAAATGTTCAGTAACAATACTGCCAGCCTGCCTGTGGTCTTAGTATAAAGAGTCTCAGGGGCTAATGATAGAACAGTATGAGTGACCCAACGGGCCTATGAATGACTCAGTGTATCTATTTCCCCTCACAGCACAGCCAAAGGTCCCCACAGCCAAACCAAGATTAGCAACTCAGATTTCATTTTCACTAAAAGAAACTAAAAACTCATTTAAAATGACATAGTACACAGAAATGGAATCACACACACGTAACCAGCCAGTCTCTGGCAGAGGAATAAAGGTGGTTCGGCGGTAAACAGAGGGTATCTTGTCAACAATCAGTATAGAGCAACAGAACATCATAATGGGGTTGACGAGGATAATGACCCAGACCCAAGCCTTACTCCAGTCTCAATCACAGATCTAAAGTAAAATGCAAAACTAGAAGATAATACAGAAAAAAAAAGAATACAGGAGGACATGGGCTGGTGCTGAATTTTAAGATCCAAAAGAAAAATGGTTGAAGTTTATTAAAATTAAAATCTTCTGCTCTGCAAAAGTCAGCATTAAAGAAAGCGAAGGATGGAGAAGCAGGGCGGTGCATATCTTTAAGCCTAGCACTCGGAAGGCAGCTCCAGCTGGATCCCTGGGACTTCCAGGCCAGTCTGGTTTACTTAGAGCTCCAGGGCAACTTGGTAAGATCCTATCTCAAAAAAAGAAACATCAAAGAAACAAGGAAAAGAAAGCTGAGCCACAACAGGAAAAAAAAAATCTTTTTAAAAGTTCTTTTTTAGTAAAAGGCTGGCAATCAAATTATAAAAGGAACTCTTAAAAAAATCAATACTGAGAAAACAAGTAACCCATTATTAAAAATATATTAAATATATTAAAAATGTATGAAAGTATTTAGCAAACACCTTACCTAAAAACAACAGCAACAACAACAACAACAACAATAACAACAACAAAACCCAAAAAAACTCCAAAAGTCTACAGGGGCTAGGGGCCAGCAAGGCACTTCAGTGAGCAAAAGCACATGTGTCCAAGCCTGAAGACTTGAACTTGGTCCTTTGATACTATATGGTGGAAGGGAGAAAACCGATTTCCACGAGTCGTTCTCTAAGTTTCAAGAGTTCCCCTTGGTAATAAAAAGGGGCTGGAAAGGTGGCTCAGTGGTTAAGAGCACTGACTCTTCTTCCAGAGGTCCTGAGTTCAAATCCCAGCAACCACATGGTGGCTCACAACCATCTGTAATGGGATCTGATGCCCTCTTCAAAAAGTGAGACTAAAAAATAAAGAGGCATACAGGTGGCCATGAAAAGATACCCCACATTATGTAATGAGGAACTGTAAATTAAAACAATAATGAGACATCCATGAATGTATGAAACCGGCTAGCTCATAAAATACCAACACCACCCGTTGTCTGGGCGGATGAGGAGCAGCAGGATTGTCTCACTGCTGAGAACAACATAGAGAACAACCCATGGTTTTAAGGGTTTTCTTACTGTGTGGTCCAACAATCCCACTCCTTGGTAGTTATGCTAGAACGCTGAAGAATCTGCGCAGGGATGTTAATAGTACCTTTATTCATAATCGACAACAATGTAGAAGCAACCAAGATATCCACGGAGGTGCAGTTACTGCTTATTACTAAGGAAATAAACCCATGAGAGATGGCTCCCCAATGTGTACTCCAACCACATGACAGTTGGGAAAAGGCAGAGAACAGAGACTGAAAAACAGGGTCAGTGTTTGTCAAGGGGCTGAGAGGAGGAAGGGATGAGCAGTCCAACTGGGATGTTTTACTGACTCTATTTCATGAAGTTTATGGTGGAAACATTTTATTATGTATTTTTCAAAATCCATAGAATATATAACAAGAACAGTGAGAACGAACATATAACATGAAAAGTGCCAACGTCATGCTGGACGTGTAGTGCACGTCTTCAATCCCAGCACTCGGGAGGCAGAGGCAGGTGGAGCTTTGTGAATTGGAGGCTTGCTTGGTCTACAGAGTGAGTTCTAGAACAGCCAGGGTTTTTACACAGAGAAACCCTTCTTGGGGAATGGGGAGAACAAAAAACAAAAAACAAAAAACAAAACAAAAAAACTAAACCAAACAAACAAACAAAAAAAGTGACAACTGTGGACCTGCAGTAACAATGTATTGGACGGAACTGTCATCAACTCTAACCAACCCCTAGATGCTCTTACGGGAATTTGGTGAGTGGGAGGAGGATTGGTGAGAGCTGTACAGGGACTCTGTGCTTTCTGCTCAGTTTTCTACAATTCTAAAACTGGCCCTTACTCCATTAATGCCTTTAATATGTTCTGACAGAATAGGTCACAATCTGAAAACTTTTAAATCAAGTTTTAAAGAAAGGAATTTTACAAAGACTATTAGCTAAAAGCATTTCTACAAGGAAAGTTCTATAGCACAGCATGTGCCCCTCAACACCCAATAGCCTTGCAATTACCAAGGTCACAGGGCTACTTGGCCTGCTCTGAAACCCCTGGGCTGAATGTAAGGGGAGGGGAGGGAGAGGAAGAAAGGTGGGGGGACGAAGTAGACTTTCACTGATTCTTCTTGAGACAATTCTCAAGCATCTGCACTTTTAGCTTGAGATAAGAGTGGGGAGCACTATTAATGCTTAATGATAGTCATTATTCCTAATATGCCCATAGTTGTTTATATGAAATAAAACATGCAATTAGATGGGGCTTATAAAAACAATAAAGAAAGTGCATTTGATAATGTAGCCTTGAGATTGTTCAGATAATTTATCAACTCATGTAGTGAACAGGACTTTACCAGCAGTTTGTAACCTGGGGGAGAAACTACTTTTTTATATATATTTTAAAATTTGGAGACAAGGTTTCTCTGTGTGGCCCTGGCTGTCCTGGAACTCACTTTGTACACCAGGATGTCTTTGAACTCAGATCTGCCTGCCTCTGCCACCCAAGTGTAGGGATTAAAGGCCTGTGCCACCACTGCCTGGTTTATTGTTCTGGAATTTTTAAATCTCTTTCTGTTTTTGTCTTTGTTTCTGTCGTGTGTGTGTGTGTGTGTGTGTGTGTGTGTGTATCTGTTGACCTTAGGTCTGTTGGAGTCTCATGCTCCTTTTTCTCGGGGCCACAAGCTGGCTGGCATGAACTTCTGGCCATTCTCCTGTCTCTGCTCCACTCTTGATGCAGGAATGCTGGGACTCAGTTTCTCAATCTAGCCTGGACACTTTATTCACTGAGTCATCTCCTTGATAAATAAATTGGGTATTTCCTTTGACTGATCTAAGAACTACTTTCTAATTAATTTTATCAGGGCTGGATGTGCTCAGTGGTGTTCCAAATGCTCAAGGTCCTGGGTTCAATTTCTAAGAGTAAAATAATAATAATTAATAATAATTTTAATAATAATAATTGATAGTACACAAAGCATAAAAATTGTTCTTATTTGTGGGGCACTATATATTTTGATACATGTTTAAGAATGCTAAAAGAACTATAATTAACTAAAAATATTTAATTAAATTTTGTTCAAAAGTGTTTTAATATAATATACATTATGTTTCCATAAAAAAGTTACAAGGCATGTTAAGAGCCAAGGAAACTGAAACAAAAATCTTAACCCTTACTCTCCCATGATAGGTCAGTTTTTATTTTTCTTTATTTTTTCATTATCACGGTATCCACATGAGCTACAGTCTTTTACACTTAAAAAGACATGGTTATGTCAGGTGTGGTGACACATGCCTTTACTCCAGGCACTCGGGAGGAATAAGCAGGTAGACCTCTGTGAGTTCAAGACCAGCCTAGTCTACACAGAGTCCAAGACACCAGAGCTACACAGAGAAACCCTGTCTCAAAAAACCAAAAAAAAAAAAAAAAAAAAAACCAAAACCCAAAAAACCCTGAAACCAAAACTGGTTTTAGAGGTTCTAAATAAAATACAAATTTATCTAATTCACCTGCACCCAAGGTGGCCCCTGAGGTTGTCCTGAAACAGGAACTAGTCCCATACCTGTAGGTGACCTGATGTCTAGTGCTCCCTCCCTCAGATGGGAACAGGGTGGTCTCAGCTCAAAGGCCACTGAATGGTGCTGGGTCCAAAAATATTGAAAGCAGGGAAGGACACAGGAAGGCTTTCTTTCTTGAGGCACACTCGTGAGTATGTGGTAAAGTATGGAGGTTAACCCTAGGCCATGAACCTCTCCCAAGATTCTCAAAGCTTAGCAAGGCGTTTTATTACTCGGCTAAGCGATGCAGTGCAGGACACCACAGTGTTCTGAAGAGACTTTAACAGACCCTGGGAGTTTTAAATGGAAAAGAAGCAAAGGCCTGGGCAGGTCCAGAGCTGTTCCTCTTAAAAATGAGGCCAAAAAGAGCCACAACAAGAGATGGTACAAAAGGGTGACTCTTGGTGCCACCTCAGGGCACCAAGTGACATCACAGAATGCTGTAGGGAACTTGAAGCTTTCAGGGGAAATGCCTCGAAGGCTTGGTTCCAGCACTGGCTCAGCTGTGTGAGCTTCCCTCACCCACCTCTTAGCTGTGGGTGACCAAGTTGGCTGTGTCTGATGTGACTCAAAAGCAGCAAGTGTCAACTGCAAAAACATGGAACAGAGAAACAGGACAGTGACATGGAGTAGCATTCCAAAGGTCTGAGAAGTGTCATGGCAAGGTACACGGGACCCGCTTGTGAGTGACTGTGACTCTGAAAATATAACAGAAATAGGATGTTTCCTTCCAATGTATGACAACTTTTCAAACAGCACTGTGTCCTTATATCCAAAACTTACTCCGCTTTTGGACCTCACTACTCAGAGTTTCTTTCATTCTACGACTACTAGAAAAAAGAAAATTGAAGGCAGAGGACCATGAGCCAAGAGTGGCTAAGTACCGGGGAGAGAGAGCAGTGAGCCTGTGTGAACAGAGGCTGTATACCTTGTGTATGGTGTCAGGAACACACAGCATGTGTGTGTGACCACCAGCCAGCACTGAGGGCAGGAGCTGGCACTGAGCGATCCTGCCTTCACTTTCTGCATTGTCTACAGTCCAGACAGAGACGTTCCTGGCTTTCCCAGGGACTAATACTTTAGGGAACACTGTCAATCAGTTTTAGACCATGTTTTCTTATAAAATGTAAAACTTGCTCAGTGGGATGTACATGTCTGTGGTCCCAGTGCCTGGGGTAGAGGCAGGAGGATCAGTTCAGTGTCATCTTCTGCTATTTAAATTTAAGGCCAGCTTATCTCATAAGTAATTAATAAGAAAGAAAGAAAGAAAGAAAGAAAGAAAGAAAGAAAGAAAGAAAGAAAGGAAGAAAGGAAGGAAGGAAGAAAGAAAGAGATGGAGGGAGGAAGAAAGGAAGGAAGACAGAAAGACAGACATTTTAAAAACAGTAAGATAAAATTAAAAGGAAAATTTTAATGTTTAAAGAACACAAAAACACAAGCAAACGTCATGCAATATTACCATAAAAATTCCAAGACTAAGATAAAATACAATGCTTTGTACCTCTGTAACATGTTGAAAGTTTGAAAGATTTTTTTTCTGTTTTTCTTTCTTTTTTTGGACAGGGATTCTCTGTGTCACACTAGCCTTGTTGGAATTCACTCTGTAGACCAGGCTGGCCTCTGCATTCCATGTGCTGGAATTAAAGGCCTGTGACACTTACTCCTGGTAAGAAATCCTTTGACATTATTTACTTTACCTATGTACTTCGACAGCATATCACAAAATTCTATTGATTCTCATTGTTTATTAAATTCCTCACTGTACTGACCACTCAGCATGGGAAGCCCCAACCATGCAGGGTTGCATTTTTCTAGTCAAATCTAACCTCATGAGGTCCTGTCAATTCTGTGATAGACTTACACTTGGGTTCTGAGCTCTGGGAAGACATGCATGAGAAAATGGTATATTTTGATTTTCTTCCCTACATTATTTTTTCCCCAGCAGATTTCCTTGATATTAATGATTATAGGATCTATTTAGAGGTGAGGTTGTCCACCAGCTGGTCCCTATGGCATTGGTCTTCCCTCTGCCCTTGTACTGTGGTTCTGACTAGGAACATTAGTTTACATTTAAAATTCTTCAGACACTTCCTCCCATCTCTTACCTTTCTGGTTTAGTACAAAGGACACACAGAGAAACAAGCTTTAGAAATGTGATGTCCTCTTCCGAGTGCTCTCCCGACTCATAGCTCTCTTTGTTCTTCTGTGACACTAGCCCAAGAATTTACCTATTTTATCTGTCATGTAAATGTAGGTCCATGACAGCCAGGCTTTCTGTCAGTAGTGTGCATTGCTGACTTGTCAAAGATGGGCATTCTAGACATTCTATAGACATTGTACAATAAAGGCCATTTGATAGGATAAATGTGTAATAAGCATTCAATATTGTCCTCACTGTCACCTCTCATTAGATCTAAGAGCATTGTCTTTCTTTGCCAGGAGTACACGCTCACATGCTCACGGTCTGGCAGTACCTCTCTCCAGCCTACATCTGCGTGGCTCCAGCAGAAAACTTCTGTCAGGGACACAACTGATGAACGTGGCGGTCATCTTGTCTCCCCATATCTATTTTAGCAAGTTCTTCCCATGTAGGCAAATCTGACCAGCCTGCCAGACCAAATGCAAAGTCTGACTAGCTGGCCTTCCACAACTCATGTACTCCTCTGCCTCTTATCTCTTTTCTCCTCAGTTACGAGTCCCGCCATTAATAACTCACAATGAGACTTTCCGTGTGCATTGAGTCCTCTGCATTGGAAGCAGGTACAACTCTTTCCTCAACTCCACTGCACACACCCTGGGGGGCAGACACAACGTCACCTCTGTCACCTGTGTGACATCACCATACTTAAGTGAAGAGAGGCATCTTGGCCTCTTACACAAACAAAATCACTAATTTCTAGGCTACTGGGCAAACAATTGTCGGTACCTTAAACAGAGAAAGGAGGCCAATGGCTACCTGGTCAACAAGGCAGTGGCCAAGCACCATTTGTTGAATCAAAGAGGACTTAGAAATTCTATAAACTATGTTTTGTGGTTTATAACAAGCATATAAGTAGAACCCACTCCTTTTGGCCATATTGTTTTTTGGTTTATTATAAATGATCAATAAATATTAGTTCTCAAGGTTATTTTACTTTCAGACACAACTACACCACAAACTGAGCCAAATCCCACCCACTTCATTAGGAATTGGGAGTCACTCAAAGGATTTGGGCTAAAAGACTCTCACTTTAAAACAACCATCTCCCTGACATAAAGCAGAAAAAGACAATAGTATGGGGGAAACTGGGTCCAACCTGGACCTTCCATTTTTTAGTAGACACATAAGCACTAGAAAAGTTTCTTAATATGTGTTTACTTCATCTGTGAAATTAGATAATTCCACTCTTCCAAAGGTTACTGTGAGAACTAAATAAAATACCAGATGTTAAATGATTCTCACAAGTAGGTAAACAATGGGTTGTGTCTCAGCTTCCTTCCTGGTCCCTTAAAGCCAGAGCAGAGTGACTTAATCACACTTGAAGGAAGAGAGGCTCCTGTGACTTTTTTTTTTTAACAAACAAAATCATTAAATGAAACGTCCTAAGGGCTTTGGGAAGCGGTTGGGGGTGGGGCAGGCAAGAAGATGGAGGGGACGGCATGGGAAAGGGTATGCGTGTGTGTGTGTGTGTGTGTGTGTGTGTGTGTGTGTGTGTGTGTGTGTGTGTGTGTGTAAGTCTCATAGTGAAATCTATGATCTTGTACACTCCCCATATACTGGGGCTGGAGAGATGGCTTGGTGGTTAAGAAAACTGGCTGCTTTCCCAAAGGACCAGGGTTCAATTCCCAGCAACCATATGGTAGTTCACAACCATCTGTAACCGAATTCCAGGTATCTGATGCCCTCTTGTGGTGTCCGAGGGCACACATGCCGTAACCATACATGCATGCAGGGAAAACATGTGCACACATCAAGTAATAAAATGATTTTCAAGAACAGCATAAATATGCTAGTAGTTTTAATGTCAATTGCATGCATATCAAAGTGTCTAGAAATGACATATTTCATGCCTGAAAAAGAAATGCTGTGAACGATGGCAGCACTTTGACTGTCCCAGCACTCAGTGATTCGGAATATGCTCCTGGTCCAGCCCTCAGTTCCTTTTCGTGAAATTGAGTGGCTGAAATTTCAGATCTTTGGCTCACACTGGCTCCAGGTGACTCTTCAGCTGGATGGCATCCCTGTGTTTACAGTTCATGATCAAACACTTGGCAGGAAATCATTTCATATTTATAGATTGTTCTTTTTTCAACTGGCTTTCACATTTCTTCTTGATTCTGCCCACAGGGAAGCAGAGAGAGAGGAAAAGAGAGAGAGAGAGAGAGAGAGAGAGAGAGAGAGAGAGAGAGAGAGAGAGAGAGAGAGAGAGAGAGAGATCGAGAGATCTACTTTGTACCCTTAGGTCTTGGTAAGTGTGAGTGCAAGCATCAGAAGACAGGGGGCCCAGCTGCAGGAGCCCTCCCTTTTGTTTCTGTGGATGCAGAATTCACAAGCTGACTCTCAGCCCTCAGTCTTCCAAGCCTGCCACTGCAGCCAGTGTGTTCAGCTTCTCACCCCCAGAAGCACATCTTCCCTCCCTGGGACCCCATGGCCTCTTGGCTGCCTCCCCAGACTGCTTCACGCTGAGTAGGAAAGGAACTTCTTTCAAGCAGCCCTAAGAGGAGGAAGCTACTTGTTCCCAGGGGACCTAGTTTTTCTTTTTTGTGTGTGGGTATGTTTTCTCTTTTTGAAACCAGGAAGCTAAATTTGCCTAATGATTAAACCCAAAGGGATTAATTCTTTAGAGAACTCACAGTTGCCTGCTGTCTACACCATCCCTTCCTGCTGAAATCAGCCTATTTCCAAATCACTCAGGCAGAAGTTGTTTCGGTGAGGCCTATCCTTTTTTCTCTCTTCTCTGTGGAGGTTACAAGGGAACCAATCTGGGCTCTAACATGCTATCCATCCATCTGTTCCATTTCCTTCACCAAAAGCATGCTTTCACCAGGTTACTAAATTTATATTTCACCCTAGACTCACCAAACTCTCGAAACGTACAAACTCAATTGGATCTCCACTTCTAACAAGACAAAGATCAAAATGTCACTGTTTCTTGTTTATTTTGGTCTTTTGTTCTCAGGGATGGAACTCAGGATGTATGCAAGCAATGTAAGCTCTCTACCACCGAACTGCAAGCCCAACTTCCTCCTCCTCTTAAAAAGAAAACAACTATGGCTAACCACACTCAAACATTTTTCATATTTCCCCTTAATCAGCCCTGAAGACCCAGCCTGGTCCACCTTTCTTCCTGTACTTGAGATTTTTTTTCTCTCATGGATTCTGCAAAGATGCGCTCTGCCTTGGTCACACGTCTAAAATCCTTGATGTCAGAAATGTCTGCCATCAAGAAATGTCTGGCTGTGGAAACCTGTACACCTAGTATTAGCCTCCGTGCAGGCAGAGAATTCTTGCCAAAGTCCCTGCATAGTCCTTCATGGGCACCAACCAGAAAGAATGGGTCAGAATTCTATTGGGTATCGCAATAGTTGTGTTTGCTGAGAGTGGTGACCAAAATCTAATAAATCGTAAGCCTAAACTTTGGGAAGTCACGTAATCCCCCAGCCTCAGCTAACTCGTTTGGAGAGTATGGATATTGCTAACAACTCTATGAGAATTGAAGAATATATATATCTCCAGAACATCTACTAAGCACATAATCTAGGAGAATTCTTGTGAATGTCTTCTATGCACTGGCCTACAAATATTCATCTTTGCTAGATTCATTATCCTTAATCCATTGAGACATCTTTTTTTTAGCCAACCTGGTTAAAACAGAACATCCTCTGTCAGTGCAGAAGACCAAGAGCCTTTGTTTTAGCCCTGTATCTGAATAACACCAGATCTTTTAAGATAAATGCACAAGTCCTGGCTCCACCCCAGGCCAAAAAAAATTTGGGTAAGAGGATGGTGTTTTGGGGGATGCCCTGGTGGGAGAGGCTTGCTTCAGCACATCCTGCTTATGCTGAGGCCTGTGTGGAAGGAAACAACAGTCTCCTATTTAGATCAGAGAGACAGAGACATCTGCTCCAAGCACTCTGGTAACACCACACCCCTGCAGGTCCTTTCCCATCACAGACTTGCTTGGTCAGTTCTTCCTTTAGTTTTGTGCAATTGTTTGCAAAACTTCAGCTTCCTTTCAATAAATTCCTCATTTTCTCTAAAGCTAGCCAGAGGAGGTTTCGGTAGAAACCCAAAGGCCTTCTACGAGTACACATGTCATTTCCGTTAAATTAGTCTTAATGCACAGTTACACTTGACAAACTGGTAACCTCAACCTAGGAAGCCTGGGGGATCTCTCACAGCCTTACCTCTGAGCAACCTAAATACATTCTGAATTCTAGAGTCCAGAAGTTGTAAAACAACTGGGTGACCTCAGTACTCATCCATCCCTTGCAGCTCAGAAATCTCTGACTCTCTGAATCTGTGGTAATTTTCACTTCTTAGACACAAAAGAAGACATAGGAGTAAAAACCTGCAAGATGGGCTGACGGTATCACCATCCCCAGTAAGTGGAGGGCAGCGGTACACAGACTGAGAAATTCCTTTTCTTTCTTCTTACTCGTCTCTGCATATTGGGTTGTCCTATCCACCATCAAAGAAGAACTGTCAGAATAATAATTCTTTCTGATCTTAACCATTACTCTAAATTAACAGGAATCTGATAAGCTGATATTTTGCTTTTCTGTCTAATGTTACACACACACACACACACACACACACACACACACACACACACACACACACACACGCAACCCATATATAGTCCTCCCTCTATTATTACTACACTGAAATATTTGAGGCTGAGTAACCTTTGAAGAAAAAAAGCTAATTTTGTCTTATAATTTTTAAGGTCCAATTCAAGGGGCCACATATGGTCATGGGCTTTTGGCAGCCAGAGTTCCAAGATAGTGTGAAACAGAAAGTGGGAGACAAGGACCACATGTAGCTAGTCCTCTCTTTCTCTCCCCCTCTCCCCTCCTCCTTCTCCCTCCCTCTCTCCTTATAAAGCCACCAGAGTCCAGGACTTTCAACCTGATAGCCTAACAAAGTCCTATGTTCCCCCCCACAGCCACACCTCTGAGCATCAGGTAGGTCTATTTCCACTCTATTCTTCTATCAAATCAGAGCATAAAGGTCAACACACTCTGGCCACATCCAAATAACTACATGCTCACAGCCCAAAGCTGCACTTCAGTATGGTTCATCATTTTCATAAATATCCAGTCTGGAGCCAACAGAGGTCTGCCTGTGCTCTGCCCTGGCATGAGCAATGGGTAGATAGATTCTGCCAAAAGCAAACATGAGGAGAGATTTATCTCTTCCTCAACATCTGGCACTCGGGAATTATCATCAAAGGAAGGATACATATCTGGAACAACTGTCCAAGTCACAAACTGTGCTACATGCCCTCTCTGTTGAAGGTCTGTGCTCATACACACGCACCCTTTCAGACCACACCGTGAGGAATCACCCACAGCATGTAGTCTAACAAACTTCAGAAGTAGGACTTATAACTCTAAAAGTAGTATTTTAAGCACAATTTTAAAGTTAGAAAGCAGGGTAACTCCATATATGTTGAAATTGGAAAGATAAATGTTTCAATCCACATTAAACACATCATCGACACAGAATGCATGCCTCAAAGCCACATGAAACAACAACAGAACTTCACACATATTTCTTTATGGTGAGGAGTGGAATGCTGTGCAGATACAATGTATACAGCGAGGATACAGACCTGGGAGAGTTAAGAGGCAAAGTCTGGGACTTGGGGATGACTTTGGGCAGCCATGGAGCCTACAAAAGTAGAAAGTTCTCAGAGCCTCATAGAAATGCAAGCTCTCAGGTCCCCCACCCCAGAATGTGGGTCTGAGCAAACCCTCAGGGGTTTTGGAGGCTAGCTCGACTTCAAGTTCCACGTCCTTGATTTACAGACAAGACAGAACCTGGAGACCAGACTCGATAGTCACAACCACATACATGGTGTGTGTGCTCACAAGATCTCAACCACATACATGGTGTGTATGCTCACAAAATCTCATACAGAAAATAGAAAGACCTGCCCAGCAGAAGGCATCAGCCACCCATTCTAGACTGGACAGACCGGCTGGACGCACAGGTCACAGATGAGAAAATAGCTTTCCCAAGGGAACAACAGACAACAGACAAGGTTTGATGGAGTACAGTCACTGGTCATCGACCTATGGCTAATTGGATGAGAATTATAAAATGTCACTTTTTCATCTAATTAACAAAGCAATTTGTACTCTCCCAGTCTGATTGGCTATAATTACGTCATCCTAATTGAAAGCAGATGAAACCAGGCTCACAGATGGCTCAAAGCCAACTTCAAGTTCAGCCATTCCTGACTGGGATTTGCAGTGTTCACCTTTTCTACATTTGTTTGGAACTTGGTTCCACCATTGAAAACAACAGAACAGGGTGACAGGAGCTGAGAGAACAGCAACTTCCTCAGCCTTTCTTATTGGGTAATTCCACAAGACTGTGTTCTGAGGTAGTGGGGTCCTCACATCTGGAAAGTCAGAGGCGGGTGGAAATAGAACTGGAATAATGCAGTGATTCTGCCTTCAAAATTCCACCCTGTTCCTGAAGGAGGTCTGGGAGGAAGGCCTTGAGTTCCGTCAGTGCACATCGGTGGTGTCAGGGCTGCGGCCAGGCTGCTGCACACAGAGTCCTGGGCTCTCAAGCACCTGAGATTGCCCAGCAGACAACTCTGCTGCCTCCTCAGCCCTCACACTGAGGGGACGTTAGAAGCTGTGGTCAATAAAGTCTTTTCTTAAAGACTAATGTATTTTATGTATGTGGATGTACAACACGTGTATCTGGTGCCCTTGGAGGCCAGAAGAGGTCATCAGATCACCTGGAGCTGGAGTTAAAGATGGTTGTTGAGCCATTATGTGGGTGCTGGGAATCTGGGTCCTGTGGAAAAGCAGCCAGTGCTCTTAACCACCAAGGCACCCTCCAGGCCCAGTTTTTTTCTTCTTTAAACTGATACATAAAACCATAAAACTGTACAGATTAATAGGGTGCTGAACCGAGTTTCATATCAAATACATAAAGTGTCCCTAGGAAACAGCAGGACTGGCCTCCTCAGGACACATTTTTGTAGACCTGCTCTGCCTGTTACAGAGTCTGTTTGTAGCACTGCCTTGGCCTCCTTTCCTAGTGCTTTCCCATATCATTCCCCAACATACACACCGCTGCTAAGCCTTCTTCTCAGCACAGCTCCTATTCTCTGCCTCCCGCTTCCTCCCTGCCTGTGGCTCCTGCGATGGGACTGGATGGCAGTTGCTCCCAGTACAGGCCTTCTGCTTAGTTACAGGCCACACATTCCTTCCAACACGTCAAGGGAGCAGACAGGGGAAGCACAGCTCAGCTCCTGCCAGCTTCCTGGAACACCGCATAATGTAAGCAACCTCCGTCATTTCCAATAACCCATTTTGAAGACCACATCCTCCGTGGAACTCGCCCCTAACCCCCAGGCAACAGCACACATCCCTCATACTTCATGCGGAGTATTTACTTTGTGCCTTATTTCCCCGAGTAGTTTTGGCTTCAGTAGCTGGGACACTGCCCACTGCCAAGCTCCACACACCTTGTCCATGCACAAACTAAATAACTAAATAAATGTAATTAAATAAAAAAAAATCCCTCCCTTGTTACTTACTGTCAGGTGACTAATATAAAATATTCCCTATGTTTTACAGTGTTGGGGGACAGAGCCTAGGAATATACACATGCTGGGCAAAACTAAAACTAAAGTACTTGGCTGCAATCCTGAGCCTTCAAGGCAATTCCCAGGCTGATTTGGCTTAGATGGTATTTTGGATATTTTGTGAGTACTTTGGAGAGAGAAACATGGTAAACCTTATCAACTGTCCACACTTCAACGTGAACTGCTCAAGAATGCCCTTTAGGAAGCACCTATCTTCACAGGGACTAGAAGTGCCAGGGTGAGGGGATTCCCAGAGGGGCCCCCACCTGCTCGAAGGAGAATAGGATGGGGATGGGGGAGGATTGTAGGTGACTGGGAGGAGGGCAGTGAGTGGGATGCAAAGTGAATAAGTAAAAAAATTAATTTTTTAAAAAAGAATGTTCTTTAAACAATCTCGATGGGAGGGCTATGGTTAAAATTCTTGTTTGGAATTTTTTGGTAGAAGACCATTTTCTCTGCAACAAGACCATTCTCCATCTAAACCTTCTGAAATCAGCATGCTTGTGGGTCTGGAGGGATGGCTCAACAGTTAGGAGAACTAGCTGCTTTTCCAGAGGTCCTAAGTTCAAATCCGAGTCCCTACATGTTAGTTTGCAGCCATCTATAACTCTAGTACCTGGGGATCAATGCCATCTCTGACTTCCATGGCCACCAGTCGTATGGTGCACAGACATAAAAGCAGTCAAGCACTCAGACACACAAATTAAAACCAACAAAAAGCTTATCTAATAGTGTTTCTCCTCCAGACACATCTTCCACCAACTATGCCAGAGAATTTCTAACTTGTGCCATAAGACGACATTGGTGGTCTCAGTGGTTAGATCCAAGTAACACCTAGGAGCTACAAACTTTTGTTACTGTAAGAAAATAAAGTCAAAGTGAATAGATGTTTAGTAATAGGGCCATTTTATGGAAAAGAATTATCTGTAGTTAATTTTAAGGAGTACACATGCCCACAGAGACACACGTAAATACACATACTTAAAAATTAAACCAGTCGTGGTGGTGCACACATTTAATTCCAGCATTCGGGAGATAGAGACAAGGCGTATCAGTTCCAGGGCTATATAGTGATTCCAGACCAGCTAAATTACATAGTGAGACCCTGTCTCCAAAAAACAAACAAACAAACAAACAAACAAACAAATAAAAAAGTAAAAATATATTTCAAATTATTTCCTTTTTTTTTTTTTTTCGGAGCTGGGGACCTTGCGCTTCCCAGGCAAGCGCTCTACCACTGAGCTAAATCCCCAACCCCAAATTATTTCTTTTTATATCAAGTAATGTGATATTATAGTGCTCATGGACACTTTATTTTTCTTCATAACAAAATGACTTCTTAGCCCTTTCTGTTGGTATATGCCCTTGATCTCAGCACTTATGAGGCAGAGGCCACAGATCTCTGGAAGTTCAAGGCCAATCTGACCTACATAGCAAGGCTAGCCAGTGCTGCATAGTGAGACCCTGTCTCAAAGCAATAACTAACTAAATAAGTAAAGAGGAAGGTTTCTTAATTTGGGTCAAAATATTTAAGTGCAGGCAAGGAATGGTCCACAAACTTCCACATCTTCTTTTTTCTTTTTTTCTTTTCTTTTTTTTTTTTTTTCCGGAGCTGGGGACCGAACCCAGGGCCTTGTGCTTGCTAGGCAAGCGCTCTACCACTGAGCCAAATCCGCAACCCCAAACTTCCATATCTTCAATGAGAAATCTAACACATCCTTTAGGTCAGATGTAACTGGACCCACTCCCTTTCCATCTTCCCCAACTCAGTAAAAAGTACCACCCAGTGCTGAGGGTTTCAAAACCTAGAAATAATCCTTAATCTTTGCTTCACTCCCTCCTCAGATTTGTCTGCAACCTTTCCAAAGACCGTAGATGCTAACATCTATCAGATCCCTATCCGGTAACTTATAGGGGGCCACCTCAGCACTGTTAGATAAACACAGGACACTCAAGGAGGAGGGGATATCACATCAACAACAAATTACTCTGCAGTAGAAGCGTTTCCTCAATACGGCATAATCTATACTAAGATGTTTTCACTTCTGTCCTGGTTTGCTTCTCTGTTGGTGACCAAAACAACTTGGGGAAGAAAGGGTTTATTTGGCTTACAGGTTATCATTCTTCATTGAGGAAAGCCAAGGCAGGAATCTAGAGGTGGGAACTGAAGTTAAGACTCTGTGTGTGTGTGTGTGTGTGGGTGTGTGTGTGTGTGTGTGTGTGT
Source organism: Rattus norvegicus (assembly GCF_021556685.1). Taxonomy (NCBI): domain Eukaryota; kingdom Metazoa; phylum Chordata; class Mammalia; order Rodentia; family Muridae; genus Rattus; species Rattus norvegicus. Next base: position 21,994,883 of record NC_141538.1, on the reverse strand, counting down.
GAAAGAGAGAGAGAGAGAGAGAGAGAGAGAGAGAGAGAGAGAGAGAGGAGAGAGAGAGAGAGGAGAGAGAGGAGAGAGAGAGAGAGAGAGAGAGAGAGAGAGAGAGAGAGAGAGAGAGAGAGAGACTTCCTACCTTGCTCTCCTGGAGGAGTGCTGCTTCTGCTTTGTTCTATGGTTTGCTCAGCCTGCCTGAAGCACAAGATTTTCTGCCCACAAATGGGATGTCTCACAGTGGGCTAGGCCCTCCCACATTAATAGTCAATCAAGAAAGTACCTCAGTAAGCATGGTCACAGGTTAAGCTGATGGAGACAATTCCACAGTTCAAATTCTCTCTTTCCAGAAATGCTTAGATTAGTATCAAATTGACAAAAAATAACCAGCACAATTGCTTACCTGAAAATTTAAGAGCAGCCTAACAGCATGTATTTTGGGTCCTTGATAATCTGGAGATTCCATCTGCCTCCTGATTTTACCACACAACTAAACCTCAACTAACTAAAGCCTTCTTTAGTTGAAGAGATGGCTCAGTGATTAGGAGCATGTGTTGCTCTTCCAAAAGACCAGAGTTCAATTCCCAGCACCCAAGTCAGGTGGCTCAAAACTCAAAACTGCCTATAACTCTAGGTCTAGGGATTGTCTGGGGGCATACATACATATATGCACACACACTATTTTGAAAAAGGAAAATAAATATGCTTTACAAACCCTCTCACTAAAGCTATTAGCAAAGGTCAGGAGTAACTTGCTTGTCCATCACACATGAGCCCAAGGATCCAACCCTCACAACACATTGAAATAAAACCATTTGGAGGCTTTCTTCATGCTTTTTACTTCTATTTAAGATTTGTAATGAGCCCATCTCACTCTTTGGATGGAGAGGGCAGGAACGACTGGCGGAGGACCCTCCCTGTATTCCAACTTCTGTCAACAAGGTCTTCTGAGCACTTAAGCTTAGCTCTACCTATGTACTTGCTATACATCCATCTAGAACCTTCTCCTCCTCTGTTAGATAGATCATAGCTCAAAGACACGCAATCCCCACCATCAGAGTAGCTAATACAGTACTCATGCGTCCCCTTTCCGTGACTCAGTGTGACTTTCCTCAGAGCCCTTAATCATCCTGCAAACCTATATGTAGCATGTATCTGCCCTGATCTGGCCCTGACCTGCCCTGCATCCTCCCTGACTCAGGAGAACACAAATATGAATCTGGCACTTGCCAGTTCACGATCTCTTTGCTGGTCAATGAAAAATGGTGCCATCTGTCAGCTGAGGTTTCCTTCTGCTCTGGGCAGACTTCCACTTCGCGTGCTCCATTTTTTTCATATATCAGCATTCCTAAAACAATCCTTCCTGCACCAAATCCAGACTTCTTTCCACCAAGCTGTGAGTACACATTCCACTTGTTGCATGATGCTACTACCTGCCATCCTGACCAGAATTGCCATCTGATCTGTGTGTGAATATGATTTAGTTACTTGAACATGTTACTGTGTTTTGACCTTTTGATTTTTAGACCCAAGTAGAAAGTCAACATCCAGGGTGTTGATGTGCATGCTGCAGAAAGCCTAGGTTCCATAGAACATAAGAGAAAAATCAGAGGCTCACAGCAGAGGCTCCATAGCCTGAAGTGAAACACTTCTGTGACTTAAGCTGATATATTTATTCTGGGGGCGAGGCTGGAGCATTGAAGACCAATCAGATGGTATATAGGTTGAAAACTGCTCCCACATGAAAATCTGTCGTAGTAAGCAGCAGAGGACGGACTAAGTTCTAAGAAATGGTCCCAAGTTATAGTAGCTTGAGAGCTAAAAATAGATGAAAGAAAAACAAAGGAAGAAGGGACTTCCTGAGCATGATCCAGGCATAGTAGTGTGACCAGCGTCTGAGGCACACAGTGGACTTCAGGATTTATACCCTCCCAGCACTCTGATATGAACATGCAGGCCTTTTCGTTGTTCAGATGAGTGGCTTTCTTTCCTTCTTTCTTTCTTCCTTCCTTCCTTCCTTCCTTCCTTTCTTTCTTTCTTTCTTTCATTTTTTTATTGGATATTTTCTTTATCTACATTTCGAATGTATTCCCTTTCCCAGTTTTCCCTCCGGAAACCCCCTATCCCCTCCCCCTCCCCCTGTTTCTATGAGGATGCTCCCCACTCCCACCTACTCCCTTCCACATTCCCACCCTGGCATTCCCCTACACTGGGGCATCAGGCCTTCATGGGACCAAGGGCCTTTCCTTCCATTAATGTTCAACAATGCCATCCTCTGCTACAAATGTGGCTGGAGCCATGGGTTGCTCCATGTGTACTCTTTTGTTGGTGGTTGGTAGATATTGTTGTTCTTCCTATGGGGTTGCAAACACTTCAGCTATTTGAGTCCTTTCTCTAACTCCTCCATTGGAGACCCAGCTCTCAGTTCAATAGTTGGCTGCGGGCATCTGCCTCCGTATTGGGCCAGTGGTCTGGATGGAAGCAGGAGATAAGTTCATGGTGAGTAGTTTGGAGGAGCATCGTACTAAATGCAGCTGACTTCAGGTTTCTAAATTCTCCAGGTCATTAATAGCCAAGTATAACATTCAGGGTATGGGCATGTTTTCTTTAAGAAAACCTTGAAAATAGGTTCTGCTGCTGTCACGGCCATTCAGCTCCACATGCTTCCCAACACCCAAGGCCAGGGAAGGCTTGTACAGCAGCCTCGGCTCTAAGCTCAGCCCGGGAGAAGAACACAAACAGGCAGACCCATGTGAGCGCTAGCCTGGCACTGCATGGTAGGTGAGGGCTTAATACTTCAAATGCTGGTTAATTGATCTCACTTGGGTGGTGTCTGCTTTCCCACCAAGGTAGGTGTAGTGTTCACACAGATGGTGGTCATGTCTGCAGACCACTGTACTGAATCCCTGCTCAGAACCACACACTTACATATAGGTAAAATTAAAAACTTTTCATTTTTTTCCTAGAGTCCAAAAGGCACATGGCAAAAGGCACAGACGCAGACTGTTGTCTGGAACTCACTGTGCTATGTATACAAGCCCAGGTAACCACCTTTTAAACCCAACCACACATTGCTATCACTCATGCTCCCATTGTCTAGTCGTCCTCCCTAGAAGCCCAGTCTCGAGCTCCACACTTATGAAGGTGTATTCATTCCCACATGACTTATGCTGCTGAACAAAAGGCTTGGAATTCAAGGGCGTCTGCCCACGTGAGCATCTTACATGGGCTGACTCACATGATCTCATTTCGGGAATATTTCAAACTCTGTCTAACGTTCTCCCGGTGATTGAAGTCTGATGTCTGTTATGACTGAAGCTAACATTTGTAGCATTCTACATATTTGAGGGCGTGTGCTTTCATTTCTCAAGGAAGGGAATTGGCGGTGAGGACTGGTCTGCTGAGCTTTATGTGCAAATTGCAAAGGTCTTCCAGCAGCAGTCTCTACCTGTTTATATACAGTCTTCCTGCGCCTCTGCCAGGATTATGTCTTGTTCGTTTTTTTGTCAAGGGTGGGGACAGATCAGTGAACAAACATTGAGGGCTACATCCCTTCCTCAGCTGGAGTCTGGATAGGTTGGTTTCATCTTATTTCTTTTCGTTTTTTTAAACATTCATTCATTCATTCATTCATTCATTCATTCATTCATTCATTCATATAACAGGTGTTTTCTGCCAATGAGAGAGAGCATTGATCAGAGTGCAATTTATGGGAGTTGGCTCTCTTTCCACCATGTGTCCTCCAAGGATTGAACTCTAGTCATCAGATTTGGTGGCAAGTGTCTTTACATACCAAGCCATCTCACTGGCCACCTATTTCTTTGTTAAACAATTTTCACATAATGACCGACCCTAGTTCAACCATGTAAAGAACTCACAAAGATCAAGAAAGATCAGCTCTGAGATGGGGAATCTTGTCAACATTCAAGAGCCACATTCACAGTGTGGCTTAGCTATCTCAGTCCTTGATGAGATAGGTACCCTATCTGACATGTAAAAGAAACAAAACGACAGGAAAAACTATAGAGTGATGGAGCTACCAGGGAACTACTTCATGGCTGCCTACTGTGTACATTTCCTCACTCGTGGGCTGCTATGCAGAGTGTAAGCATGCCAAGCCAAGAGCTGCTAGAATCAAGACAAGAGAGCAGGCCTCCTGCTCCGTGACAGTTCAGCCCTGAGTAGGACATCCCCAGAGTGACAGAAGCTTTGTGCTTTCCCATTTTGTGCACAAAATGGCCCTAGCAATACCGTCTGTGAGAGTGAGCCTGTCTCACAAAGTGCGCCTCCATCCCACCCAAAACCCAAGGTGTCGTTAGAGGGCAGAGACAACTAGGAAGAACTACAGTGTAGGGGACATTGCCTCACCCTGACCTGAACCTATAAACTAAAATCAAAGCAATAGAGGACCTGGTGGATTTTACTTCAGGTTTCCTGTAGGATGGTTGCTATAATAATGATCCCATATGGCGTTACCATTCTCTGCCCTATTCGGGAGGGGAAGGGGATTAGAATTTATTCACTTCCATTGTGGCTTCATATCTGAACTCAAAGAATAACAGCAAAAGAAACCTGAGCAACAAAGAGCTTGGCAGAAGCATCTTACTAACCATCACTGGTTTCACTGGTCTCCTCCTCCTCCTCCTCCTCCTCCTCCTCCTCTTCCTCCTCCTCCTCCTCTGTCTCCTCCTCCTCCTCTGTCTCCTTCTCCTCCTCCTCTTCCTCCTCCTCCTCTGTCTCCTCCTCCTCTGTCTCCTCCTCCGTCTTCTCCTCCTCTTCCTCCTCTGTCTCCTCTGTCTCCTTCTTTTTCCTCCTCATCTTCTTCATTTCTTCCTCTTCCTTCTTCCTATTCCTCTTCTCCTCCTCCTCCTCTTCCTCCTCCTTTTCTCCTT